>NC_140165.1:204882836-205020708 GCF_963971535.1 Notolepis coatsorum
GACTAGGCGGCCCAGAAGACGCGGCAAGTGAGCTGGATCTGCGGTGAAGCGTCGGAGGTTAATCCGAGAGCACACATCTCTGCCTTTTCCACGACCTGGGACTTTGGCGTGGGTCTATCCTGCCTCCGGCCCATCCTCCCTGCGTCCCCTTCGCAGCTATCGGCCCCCACTCATGTGATCCACCGGCGGTGGCTTACGAGTGTGGCCCCGGTGTCTGCGTGTCGGCGTCCTGGAACCCGGCCTGGCTGCCTGCGGCCGCTACCCCGAGCCTCTACGTTCGGCAGAACTGGATCGGACTCTATCAGCTTTGGATTACTAAACGCTAGATCCATAGCCAACAAATCGTTCTTTTTGAACGACCTCTTCATCTCGAAAGGACTTGGACTACATGCACATTTTTTAAACCTGGCAAAAAACAGATGACTTTGCCCACCTCAATGAACTGTGCCCACAGAACTGCGCTTATTCCTGCACCCCGAGGTCCTCGGGCCGAGGGGGTGGACTGGCTGTTGTCCACCGGGACTGTTTCTCCTCACGGAGGGTGAGTTCTGGAACTTATTCATCATTCGAGGTACTTGTGAACAAAATTGGGCACACAAGCCCCTTTCACTGTGTATTGATCTACCAACCCCTGGGAAAAATAGCTCGTTCCTCGCTGATTTTGGTGACTTTCTAGCGTCCATTATTCGCTTGGACAGGGTCTTGCTGATTGGAGACTTTAATATCCATGTAAACAAGAGCTCTGATAACTTTGCCACTGACTTTTTAAATGTTACAGACTCGTTTCATTTCACCCAGCACATCTCCGGTCCGACGCATTGCAAAGGCGACACGTTAGACCTTGTGTTCACGATCGGGTTAAAAGTCAGCAATGTTAGCACAGAGGAGTTATTGGTGTCCGATCACAGCTGTATTTTGTTTAGCCTAGCGTTCCTAGGGCTGCCTATTTCAGTAATTTAATCTCATCCAACAAGCACAATCCCAGAGTATTATTTAAAACCATTAACACACTTGTCAGCCCCCCCTCCCCCTACACCAGTGCTGTCAAATGAGGACTGTAACTGCTTTCTTCAATTTATTTTCACCAAGGTTGCAAACATAATGGCAAACATCACTCCTTCGCTATCCCCCCTTCCCCTCCATCCCACCACTCAAGCATCCCTGAGCAATTTCTCACCTGTCTCTCTGGATCAGGGGTGGCCAACCCGCGGCTCGCGAGCCGCATGCGGCTCTTTGCCCGTCAATGTGCGGCTCTTCCATCCATAAAAAAAAAAAAATAAAATTTATGTCACTCATTCCATAAGGACGTAGAATACACATTGATTTTTTTTTTAAATGGGCTATTTGCATGTTCTTGGTATCTGAATCTAGGGACATATGGATCAGTGTCAGAAATAGTGTGTCTGTTACTACTGTAGGCTTGAGTAAATTGTAATGAACCAAAGGAGAATATCAATTCTATTAAAAAAATAATATTGTATCTTTGACTGTGAATAACACCATGCTAAAATTGACCAGACCTCAGTACTGTTTTGTAGATACAGTACTGAATTCTGCCATCTTTTTTATAATGTAAATTTCTCCACCATTTGTCATCATATTGCAACACCGTTTTTTGCAAGACGTTCACAGAAAGGTAGAGAAACTAACTGCGTTCTGTTTTATGGCAATAACGTTCAGGTTTGTGGGAGATAATCCCAAAAAATAAGAGAAATAAAAAAGTAAATCCAGAAGTCAGATGATTGACAGGGGCTGGTGTGCCCTGAGTCTCTTCCTTCAAAAGACTACACTCACTTTTGGATGTGCCACTTCCTCCTGTCAATATGCGCCGGTTTCCGACTCAATGCCCTGAGATTTCTATAATCTTATATTTCACTAATAACAGTTAAAATAATTGGTAAACAAACGTAATGCTGAAAATATACACTTTTACTGTATATCTCGGGCTTAAGAGGTTAACCCTGTGAGGCCCAAATTAAAAATACATTAGCAACTTCAGAGGCCAGAGGGTGGGACATATAAACACATTTACTATCAAATAGCATTGTGAGGCTGAACAACAGGACCAATTGACTATACATGTGCTTAAAGGGGAACTATCTTATAAATGGCCTTTTTCAGTGTTTACCATTGTTTCTTAGCTATGTGGACTTATATTAATAGGATCTATGTCTCTAATTCTCATATTGGCGCATTCTTCCAATTCTCCTCTCACAATATTCACCCTCACTGAACTGAGTCATCTGAAAATGTGCATATGTGTGATGTCAGAGATTTCTCAGCTGCATAATAATGTGGCAGTTGATGTGGCAGTTGGCACCAGGCCACACAGTGGTTGGAGCCCAGCCTCAAAATGGCTTAAGATCTTGAGGTAGAAAAATGCGGTTTTTGAGTACTTGATTAGAAATACAAAACAATGCATTTTATTTTTTTTATTTTTTAACCTAGGTGTTCCATAGACTCACAGGAATTGTGTAAAAGTGCCCAAATAGTGAAAGAAATAGTAAAATAGTTCCCCTTTAAATTTTTTTTAATAAACATTATTTTTTTAAATGGCTAGAAGTGATTTTGTAATTTTGCAACCGTGGGTCTCACAGGGTACTTTTAACCCTGTGAGGCCCAAATAAAAAAGACATTAGCAACTTCAGAAGCCAGAGGGTGAGACCTATAAACACATGAAGGGTGCCGTGACTGAAAAAAAAGGTTGAGAAATGCTGGTATATGGTGTGGCTCTTTGTGATACCACAGTAATTTTTGTGGCTCTTAGGGCCCTTTCTCACTCACTGCTCTGTGTCGAATCAGACCCGGCTCGCATCAGAAAAGGGTGTGTCTGTCTGAGTGAGAACGCTGTCCCCCGTCCCCGCCCCCCCGCTGATTCGTCCCCGGGGGCGCTGAACCTGGACCGATGAAATAGGTGGTCTCAGGTGCGCACTAGTGGGGGCGGTTAGGCCTGGCAATTTTGTTTGCCATTGCTATGTCTATACATTGTTCGAATGCATTTATTTCTATTAGACCAGTGGTGCCCAACCAGTCGGCCGTGGTCGACCAGTAGATCAATGACATGCAATATAATTGCCACAAGCGATGGGATAATGTTAGCTTCTGAACAGGCTAGCTAACTAGCGTTAGCCGTTAGCCATTGCTGTATACTATACTTTCTTGTTCGAATGCATTTATTTCTATTAGACCAGTGGTGCCCAACCAGTCGGCCGTGGTCGACCAGTAGATCAATGACATTCAATATGCATATAATCGATGCAGCAATGTTACTAGTAAAGGCTAAGCTAACTAGCGTTTAGCCGTTAGCTTAGCGCTATCGTTAAAACGCTCAAAAGCGGACTCTACAACACCATCCATTCATGATAAAATGGGGTGGGTTATATTGACAAGGCTTGACAACAGAGGTTCAAATATAACTTCATATTTATTAGTTATTTGTTTCTTTATATCAGCATCCATTCTCCAGTCTCCGTGTTAACACTTCCTGTGTTTACATTTCGAGCGTGACATCATCGACTACGGCAAGCTTACAAGCTCAAAACGCAAACCGTAAACAAAACCCAGAGCGCACCAAGACTGAAGTGTGTACACAAACTAGAGGGGGGAGAGGGGGGGGGGGAGTTCGGCATGGAACTTGGAATGAGGACGGCACGGAGCTGATTCGACCCCGATGTTGAGTGAGAAAGCCCCCTTAGTCTCTGACTGGTTGGCCACCCCTGCTCTGGATGATCTCACCATCTTAGTCACCTCCATGAAGACCTCCTCGAGCCCCCTAGACATCCTTCCTACATCCATGTTCAAGTTGTTTGCTCTGTTGGCCCCAGTCTAGTCACTATCATAAAGTCATCCCTAGCCTCTGGTTCTGTCCCAATCTATTTTAAGGAGGCAGTCGTACAGCCACTCCTTAAAAAGCCCAACCTAGACCCCACCATCCATAACAATTTCAGACCCATCTCCAAGCTGCCTTTTGCATCAAAGGTGTTAGAAAAGGTTGTAGCCAACCAGCTCACCACCCACATGTCACAAAATAACATCTGTGACAAATTCCAATCTGGCTTCCGCAAACTCCACTCCACTGAATCTGCCCTTCTCAGAGTATCCAACGATCTCCTGATGTCTGCTGACTCTGGTGAATGCTCTGTTCTGGTCCTGTTAGACCTGAGCGCAGCGTTTGATACGGTCAACCACAGCATCCTTTTGGACAGGCTCAGGGAGTCGGTGGGCATCTCTGGGAACGCTCTAAGCTGGTTTGCCTCTTACTTAAAGGAAAACTCCAACATTTTGGGAAATTAGCTTATTTAACATCTTCCCTGGAGTTAGACAAGAAGATACATACCTTTTTTGTCTCTGTGCATGCATTTAGCATTTAACGTTTATTTTGTACATTATCTAACGTTAACACGAACCTAAACTAACTTTAGGTTAGTTGTAACGTTAGTTTAGGTTCGTGTTAACGTTAGATAATGTACAAAATAAATGTTTTCCGCTGCTATAAACGTTGCACTTTTATTTTGAAAACCCCAGAAAGGAAGTCATTATATTTGCTTTACTGACCGTCCGGTTCTGTGTTAGCTCCGGTTAGCTACGTGCAGTAGTTAGTATTATATTATCAATACCAGCCATTGGATTACTGTTTTCTAAATTGGGGAGGCTTTTAATCGTCAAGGTAAGAGGATTTTAAGTCATGGTATCCATAAACTTCAATCGGTTCGGATCCTTTGAATTAATGAGAATGTCCACAAACACGGCTTCACGTAGAAATCACTGGCTGCGCGCAGAGACGAGTGCTTAGGCAAAAAATAGTTCCGAGTATATTTGCTTAGAAAACGTAATTGTCTAATTCAATTATTTTTTATTTCTCCACGTGGTAAATACACAGGTCACAACATGTTTACATGAACGTTTTGGAGTTGTATTTGGAGTGTATTTGGTGACTGTATACACTGTAAGGGAACGTCAGGCTATTGTCCTCCCCCACTTCCAGTGATGAAGCTAAGCTACGCTAACGGAGCGACTGTTCCCAAAGCTAAATGCACGCACAGAGACAAAAAAGGTATGTATCTTCTTGTCTAACTCCAGGGAAGATGTTAAATAAGCTAATTTCCAAAAATCTTGGAGTTTTCCAACTTTCTCGGTGGCTGTGGGTCCTTTTAAATCTGACCCCACTCCCCTCTCATGTGGGGTACCACAGGGATTGGTGGTAGGACCACTCCTTTTTGCCATTTACATGCTTCCCCTAGGCTTCCTCATCAATAAATTCACCGGCATTAAATACCACTGCTACGCAGACGACTGCCCGACAGCCCGACAATTTGGAGAAACTCAGCCTTCTCCAGGAGTGCCTGCTCGGCATTGAGAGCTGGATGGGGAGTAACTTCCTCCAGTTAAATGCAAAAAAAACGGAGGGGCTGATCGTAGCAGCTGAAAAGACTGCAGCTAGAGTGGCCACTCACTTGGGGTTCCTTAAAGACAACATACGTCCCCACCTGAGAAACCTGGGTGTTGTCTTCGACCAGGCCATGAACCTAGACAAACATGTCAAAACACTCACACGCACCTGCTTCTTTCACCTCAGAAACATTGCAAAACTACGCACCATCATATCTCACTCTGAACTAGAACTGTCCGTGCATGCTTTTATTTCCTCTAGGCTTGACTACTGCAACTCACTTTTCACCTGTCTCACCAAATCATCCACAGACAAACTACAAATGGTCCAAAATGCTGCAGCCAGGCTACTCACAAGGTCAAAAAAATCATGTCACATCACTCCCATTCTGGTATCCCTGCACTGGCTCCCGGTACACTATAGAATTCACTTCAAAGTCCTCACTTTCACTTTCAGAGCACTCCACGGTCAGGCCCCTATCTACATCACTGAACTCATCCATCCCTACACCAACACCCGCTCACTCAGATCTGCCGATCAGCACCTCCTGGTGGTCCCCAGGTCGAGGCTGAAAACAAGGGGTGATCGAGCCTTCGAGGTGACAGCACCAAGGCTCTGGAACGCTCTCCCCCTGGACCTGCGAACTGCCCCCTCTGAAAACTCTTTTAAAAAACAACTAAAAACACATTTGTTTCGACAGGCTTTTGGTCATACATAGGCACTCTTTCTTGTCCTCACTGTTACTATAGTTTTGTTTTTTAATTAGTGACTCATGATTTGATCCAAATTTATTCTACTTTTTTATCTGGTTTAACTGTTTTTTAACTGTTGTCTGTTGTTGTTGTTGTCATTTATTTCGTGCTGTGAAGGGTGCTATATAAATAAAAGTCATTCATTCATACTCTACTATATGCTACTCTACTCTGCTTATTCTGCTCTATTATATTATATTCCAGCCTACTCTATTGTATTCTGCTCTATTATATTTTATTCTACTCTACTATATTCTACTCTACTCTTATCACCTCTACTCTATTATATAACTATACTTTACTCTATTGTATTATATAACTCTACTTTACTCTACTCTGTTCTATTCTATTGTACTTTGTATCTACTCTACTCTATCATATTCTAATTGACTATATTCTTCTTTACTCTATTCTGTTCTACTCCTGCTCCAGGTGGATGTGTATGATGAGGGCTCATATACCTGCTCCATACAGACCAAACAGCAACCCAAGACCTCCCAGGTCTATCTCATTGTACAAGGTAAGCCCTACTCACCCTTGCTGTACCTCAGAACACCTATCAATGCTATTCTGATTATTATTAGTAGTAGTAGTAGTATTATTATTATTATTATTATTATTATTATTATTATTATTATTATTATTATTATTATTATTATTATTATTATTATTATTATTAATAATAATAAGCTTTATTTGTATAGCACATGTCATACAAAAATTGCAGCCCAAAGTGCTTCACAGCAGTGATGTAGACATACAGTAGACACGGGCATATAATTAGCAGAGAATTGACTAAATAAAAGCAATGCATAGAGTGCAGACATAGGATGAGTATAAAATAGACAGAACAAAAGCAGTGCAATACAATAGCTCTCATTTACAGTGAGAGCTATGATAAAAATAGACATACAATTAGCATAAAATAGACCAAATAAAGTAAGTGCAATAGTGCAGTGCAATAAAGAGCTCTCATTTACAGTACAATAATCACAATGTGGGTGTAATGAGTCTAAGCAGCAGAGTGTATTAAAAGGCTGATGTGAAGAGGTATGTTGAAGATTGATAGAGGACATGATATAGAAGATGTCTGTACACTAATCTGCACCAACACACTGAATTGTTTCATTGCCTGCATACATTCATAACATTTACATTTTTATATTCCAAATATATCTAGAAGCACATTGTATAAACGTATGAAACAGCAACAGATAACAGACATTATAACTTTCCAAAGGGAAGGTATGAGCCTTTGGGCATCTGCAAGTGAAGTATTAAAATATACATTCTCTAAGCGAAGTATTAAAGTATACATTCTCCAAGTGAAGTATTGGAAGTATACATTCTCTAAGTGAAGTATTAATGTATACATTCTCTCAGTGAAGTATTGAAAGTATACATTATCTAAGTGAAGTATTAAAGTATACATTCTACAAGTGAAGTATCAAAGTATACATTCTCTAAGTGAAGTATTAAAGTATACATTCTACAAGTGAAGTATTAAAGTATACATTCTCTAAGTGAAGTATTAAAGTATGCATTCTCTAAGTGAAGTATTAAAGTATACATTCTCCAAGTGAAGTATTGAAAGTATACATTATCTAAGTGAAGTATTAAAGTATACATTCTCCAAGTGAAGTATTGAAAGTATACATTATCTAAGTGAAGTATTAAAGTATACATTCTACAAGTGAAGTATTGAAAGTATACATTCTCTAAGTGAAGTATTAAAGTATGCATTCGCCAAGTGAAGTATTAAAGTATGCATTCTCCAAGTGAAGTATTAAAGTATACATTCTCTAAGTGAAGTATTAAAGTATGCATTCTCCAAGTGAAGTATTAAAGTATGCATTATCCAAGTGAAGTATTAAAGTATACATTCTCCAAGTGAAGTATTAAAGTATACATTCTCCAATCAAAGCAGAATAGCAGTCAGCACGCAGCACCTTTTTGTTTTTTGTTTACAATCAAATGAATATTTAGTGCACTTCATCTTTAGTGCAGCAACCTACTGTATCATCAACAACAACCCTTAACCTTCAGCAACTCTTCTTTTGTTTGGAGAAGATCAGGTGAGTTATGTCTCTTGGTTCATGATGTCTCTTGCTGAGAGGTGAGGTTTCATCCAAGGCTTCCAAGAGCGGTCATGTTTGTAAAGGTCTCAACCACTACATCCATTGGTTTGAAGAAGCCCAGTTTTTCTCATGTCGTCTTCAATATAAAATAAAGCCCCTTTCAGACACAACACCACTGGGGTCGTCACAGTGATTCGCACGATGCAGCCAAAAGCTGCCCTGGCGTGAAGCCACTGGGAATAATGGGTTTCAGAGCGCCGCTGTCGCGTTGTGTCTGAATAGGCCTTCACCGACAAAAATTTGTCTTTTACCATAACTCAGTTCCTCTTTAAACAGCGGATAACATCTGACTTGTAACCTCTTGAGACTATGAAACACCAAGAGTGATAAAAAGAGTTGTGTATCAAGGCCAACGATTTCATCAGCCGTAGAAATATCAACTGCCGGTATCATGTTCCCCCAAGCCACAGCCAGTTGACAGAATTGCTCTCAAAAACAGGCTGCGCATCTGACAGACAGGGTGCACATTTGAGTGCTCATAAATGAGATTCCTCTTGTGTGTGTGTGTGTGTGTGTGTGTGTGTGTGTGTGTGTGTGTGTGTGTGTGTGTGTGTGTGTGTGTGTGTGTGTGTGTGTGTGTGTGTGTGTGTGTGTGTGTGTGTGTGTGTGTGTGTGTGTGTGTGTGTGTGTGTGTGTGTGTGTGTGTGTGTGTGTGTGTGTGTGTGTGTGTGTGTGTGTGTGTGTGTGACACTAGCACTGTATACTGTATACAGATCTAGAGACTGACACTAGCCCTTTATACTGTATACAGATCTAGAGACTGACACTAGCCCTTTATACTGTATACAGATCTAGAGACTGACACTACCACTTTATACTGTATACAGATCTAGAGACTGAGACTAGCACCTTATACTGTATACTGGTCTAGAGACTGTGACTAGCACCTTATACTGTATACAGATCTAGAGACTGATACTAGCACCAAATGCTGTTTATAGATCTTTCACTATGAACTTTACATTCTAGGTAGATATGCACTTTACATACCTATTTATTCAAGTTCTTATATGATATGATGATGATGATGATGATGATGATGATGATGATGATGATGATGATGATGATGATGATGATGATGGGCCTTTGCTTATGTACTATTAACTTGTTTTGACTTGATGTCTATGTTTTTTAATGTTGTGTTTTTAACGCTGTGCAATAATGGTTTTGTTGGTTTATGCATTGCTGTGAATATGCATGTCCCTATAGAGGGAGAAACCTCCTGCTTTTGGTGATTTGGTGAGCCTGTGACCTTAGCCTTCAGTGCCACCATATGGATTTATAGCCATGGTCTGTTGAAACTGATAATATTGCCAACTCATGTTTGCGCCATCTGCCCTGTAACATGTTGCATGTGAAAATAATGGAAAATTGGGGAGATTGTTAGGCCTTGGTGGAGGCCACCTAGTGCATTCTTCTAACTGCCAATGTTTGCTCAAGGGGTAAAGTAAAGACACCTGTAGCTACACTATGCATCTGCTCCTGCATCAGCTCATTAGCTAGTTGCTAGCAAGATATGCAAGTTCACCTCACATGCCCTTGCGCTAGGGGTGTAACGATGCAACCTCACAATGATTAAATTCTATTACGATTCTTCAGGCAACAATTCAATGCATCATGAAATCTCTTCATTTGACCACAATTTGATTCAATTCAATTCGAGTTCAGTTAATTCCCGAAAACATTTTGAATACACAAATGTGGCTGGGGGAACTGATTCACTCAGCATGAATGGACTATAGGTCAATAAAAACAATACAAAAAAAAGATTTTTGCAGTTGGGCCCCATTTGTGAAACTGAAAGTCCATTAAACATACGCATACACAATGCAGGGGTTTGCCCAGAACACTGCAGGGGTGGGGGCTATAGGACTATTAGGCCCACCATGTGGCTCCAGGCACCAAGACAATTTCACATGTGGTAAAGCAATATTATTCTAGAAATGAAATAGCATTCAGCATTATGATAAAATATTTCACAAATTAGATGAAGTAGACAAAGTTGACTTTGTTCACATTTTAATTGTAAGATCAATTATTGCGATTGACAAAAAGGGAAGCCTATACTTTTTTCTGCACAACAGCGCTCTCCAGGGCACTTAATGCAGAACTGTCACTGCTCAGGGAACATGTGAGGCTCCGCTGCAGCTCCATTTGGAAGTAATGTTAGTCCAATGCTCTTGTTTTCGGGTGGAATTTTATGTCGTGGCGATGTGGAATTTTTTTTGGTGATTTCATATTAATGGACCCATTAGTGCCTCTGCCCACTTGCCTCTGCGTCTGCCTCTGCCCACTTGCACATTCTGGTGCGACGGAGAGCCTCTGGCCAGCTGTGCCCGGCACCCACCCACAGAGTTGAATGATAATTCATCTACTCCTGGTGTCTCAACATTCTGTACAAAATAAGAATGACAAATCTGAATACAGCCCAAAATGTAGGGGGACGAGTAGGGGGTTACTGTTCATTTTGTATGTATTCAATTATATTATGTATTCAAATACGGCTGGGTGGCGCAGCGGACATTGTGTTCGTCACCAACGCAAGAGACACCGGGTTCGAATCCAGCTGTCGGCGTCATACTAACTCAATTGGCAGAGTTAGCGGGTGGGAAGTCGAAGGGTGGTAGTCTGGTCGTTGTGAACAGCGACTCCTACAGGTCGGTTGGGGCGCCAGCACAGCAAAGTCAGGAAAAAAGCCTCCTACACGTTACTCCTTGCCAAATGAGAGTCCGCGCTGGAAGGTGAAAAGATGCGACTGGCTGCCTCCACATGTATCGGAGGGGACATGTGATGCAAGGCTTCTATCCTCCCTACAACCGGCCAGTGGGGGGCATATGCGAGCAACGATCAGGACAGGGGAGGGAGAATTGGCACGAGAGGTAAATTGGGATGGGGAGAAAAATCACAGAAAAAGGAGGAGAAAAAAGTAGATAAAAAAATATGTATTCAAATATACACCAAGCATTGAAATGAATGAAAAATGTATTCATATTTTCACTGCTATTCAAGACCATAAATGTAAATTATGTATAAAAAGAAATGGCATGTACCAGTCTAATTATGACTTCTCGCCATTACCAGAGATTGCTCCTGTCTTTAACATATTTGTGTTCTTAGGTGTATACGGTGTGTGTCTTACTAAATTACATTCACACATTCACACACACATTGATGTTGAAAAGGGGCGGAAAATGTTGTTTTAACCCTTTCACTACCACACTACAGAAGGTTAACCTTTTCACTACCACATGACAAAGGGTTAACCCTTTCACTACCACACTACAGAAGGTTGACCCTTTCACTACCACATGACAAAGGGTTAACCCGTTCACTACCACACTACATAAGGGTAACCCTTTCACTACCACACTACAGACGGTTAACCATCTGTAGTGTGGTAGTGAAAGGTTAACCTTCTGTAGTGTGGTAGTGGAAGGGTTAAAGCTGCTGGGCATAATTATGTGACTCAGCTTTCTGAAAACCACTGAGTTTGTTTAACTTTTTCTGACGCCCCACTACAAGCCCTGCTCAGTTGGGTGTGCTTGTTGTTAACTCCCGGTTGCTGAGCGAGTTTACAATACAGGGATTTTCACATAGGGAAATTACTTATGCCTAACTACTATCAAGTTACATGGAGCATAATTTGTCAACCCTTCCACAATCATTGGCAGTGTGAAAGGTAGGCTGAGAACACACACATTATATGCATCGACAGGGACAAAGTCTGGTCCTTTTAATCCTGGAGAGGTGAAATGTCTCAAGGCGAGCACAGAAAGACTCAGAAGTAGCTTCTATCCCCAGGCCATCAGGCTGCTAAACGAACAATGAATGAACACTACACAACAACAACCACCAAACGCACATAGCACACACATCCACACGCACACACTCACTTTAAACAAACACACTGTAGCACCCACTCCACACACTTTATAGCACACACCCACTTTAAACAAACACACTGTAGCACCCACTCCCCACACTTTATATTTATGGATGAAGGATTGCACTACAACTCGTACACCTTACTGTAAATTGTACCTAAAATTGTACCTCATCCCATTTCTGCTTTGCACTAGATAGTACTGTACATTAGTACACTGCATAGTATTGTGTATTGTATATTATATGGTAACTCAGAACATTGTACATATGTCTATACCGAACACTGTGACCTCATTTTCTTCTTCTAAATTCATGCTATATTATGTTATTATGTTATTTGATACTATCTTGTCTAGCACAGTCTCTGGAGCGTAACAGTAAGAAGCATTTTGTATGAAAGTATTCTGTACTTCTGTATGACAACTATTAAAGAACTTGAACTTGAAATGTACCTGTATGTGCAAAATATGATGCTACGATTAAATTCAATTCAGTGAATAGTAGAATGACTAATCTACCAGGAGACATTTTACTCTGCTACATATGAAACCCAAGCCCAGAGCAGATGCCACACAATATTCTTTCCTCGGCACAAAAGCCACAGAGAACGCTGCCTCCTTCATATGAGCTCATCCATTAGCAATTCTTTAAAAGGTCAATATGTGAATTGATGCTTCCATTCTGAGATCTGTGGCAGCAAATTGCCTCTTCCCAGAATCCATTGTGTCCCGATTATACGCTGTTTGATCATCGGAATGTCCTGCCGGACTCCCCCAGTTTCTGATGGTGGGCCTCGTTAATCATAGCTTATGTGACAGTTATAGCCAAACATTGATTCAGCTGCTCTGTTGCTTTCCACTTGTTCCCTGCTGAAATGCCCACCAAGGTATCATTCCTCTCCGCTGCCGCTGTGGTCTGGGCTGCTGTAATCTTCCCGGGGTTTGCTTCACTTCGTCATATTTTTTTTAGTATAGCTTAACTCATGGCCCCATGTTGAAGTCATTTACTGTAGGTTTTCAGCAAATACATTTTACATTTTACTTCAATTTACTACATCCTGGGAGCAGAGAGAAAGGACAGGTGACGCGGCTTCATCACAGTGGAAGCTTTCAATTATAAACAAATGGCTTCGGTGGGATCATCAGTGTTATTGTGGATTGCCTTCATACAGACTATAGATTGGATATAGTGGTACAATGAAGGTGGTAATGAGACAGTTGTAGGCAGTAGATGGATGGATACTAGTATAGGCAACACCATTCAGTTTGTACGGTATAGGTTGAATATAGGCAACAGAGTTCAGAGTGTATACAGTATGGAGAGAGAGAGTGTGTGTGTGTGTGTGTGTGTGTGTGTGTGTGTGTGTGTGTGTGTGTGTGTGTGTGTGTGTGTGTGTGTGCGTGCGTGCGTGCGTGCGTGCGTGCGTGCGAGCGAGTGAGCGAGAGAGAGAGAGAGAGAGAGAGAGGGGGGGGGGGGGGGGGATTGAGTCCGGGAGGTGGGGGGCATGATATTGTTCATATAATTTAAGGGGAATATATGCTACCAGTTGGCTGTAGATGGACCACTGAAGTTAAGTGACCAAGTTAAATAGTTATGCTACTGGTTAGTCTTCTAGCTAGCGGAAAATCATCATGGATGTTGACATTTTGATACACTTTGATGTCAGATGTTCTGTTAATTGACTAGCTAATTGACTCCCATTCCAACAGCAATTCTGGACGTATAGAACATCCTCCATATATAAATACAAAGATTGTGGGGTACATACAACCATTGCCCATGCCTTCTTCCTTCAATTGCATTGAATGTTAAACTGTGGACCAGTATTTAATGAATAATGGCCATACAAAAGAATGCACTGTTTATAGATAAATAAAGAAGAAAGGCCCGTATTAACTAATCTACCACCTATCAACACATATTCTATTTATCAGCTATTTACTCCTCCTTGTATAGCATTGGCTACAGTATACTATATACTGATCAAAGCACAGGGAGAATATGTGTGTATGTGTGTATACAGTATACAGGGTCTGCTAATAACCCCATACTCCACACTCACAATTAGCGATAATATTTCACCCTGCCTTCATCTTTTTAGCAGCTATGAAAACGTTCTAAGCGGATCAAACATGGCCCCTAGTTGCAGACCCCAAGAGCAAGTTCATACAATTATAATAATGATGGGAAAACAAATGACCGTGGGCTTGATGCCTGCTGAGCCGCCATGGCAACCAGGGTCATGATGCACACGATGACAGGAATCACAATAACCACTATGTTCCACCTCATCACCTCATTCCCCTTGGGTTTTTATGAAACGTAAGCCATTGATGTTTTGATCTGCGGGCAAGGTCATGTTTCTATCTTTAGTTGACTCTGTGTAATCTGACCGTAGGTATGACTTTAATGTTTGCGTGTGTATGTTTTGTTTGTTTGTTTGTTTATTTACACATATAAAAACAATTACATATATAATACAATATAATCCATAAGGGATGTGTAGGAGAATTGCCTAAAAACCCTCAAGGGGCTTGCATGTGGCATTCACCAGGAAGCAAAATTACATTATATCAAGATAAAATATAACCCCCCCCCCCCCCCCCAAACAAACAAACACACACAAGCAGGCCTACATAGACACCGAAGCAGGCACCCATGCCATACGATTTCTGGTAGAGAAAACAATTAATGACAGGAAGAATATATAATAAAACGAAAATGCAATAACAAAATACAACAAGCCATCAGACCACAGTTTGTAAAGGAAGTCCATATGGGAAGTATTGGTGATCTAGGAGATGAGATTTCAGTGCTCTTTTGAATTTCAGAAAAGAAAATTCCAAAATATGTGGAGGCAAAGAGTTCCACAACTTTGACCCTCGGTAGAGCAAACAAAACTGAGATTGATGATGATGCTTCCATGATGCCTGGAAAGTCAACGGACAACTCAGAAAGATGGCAACTGGGGCATGAAGGATCAACCCAACTACTAAGCTACAAAAGGTCCCAAGAATACATACCCTCAGGGGAGCCTGAAAGGGACTGGATGAGCAAAAGACAGAAAAACTACCAATGCATTTGGACAAACAAGTGCAGTATGCAGCAAGATCTTCCAGAAGACACCCCACAGTGCCCGGAACCTCCAAGTTCCAGAAGCTCAAGCATGTGGTACAACAACATATGCAGGTTAAATAGCCTCCAGCCAGCAGAGGGAATGAGTGGCGCCAGGTTGACAAGAATGTAGACAGCATCCTGGAAGCAACAACTATGACAACCATAACCTTCATCCACTGAGAGGTGTGGTACAGTGGAGAAGGGTGGTACCAAAGGCCAATACACCAAGAACCACAGGGCAGAGAGGAGCACACAGGTGAGACAAGAACTGTGACTTTTGAAGAGGCAGGTCAAGTGAGGAGGAGTAGATCAGGCTGACAGAACTGTGTTTTTGAAGAGGCAGGTCAAGTGAGGGGGAGAAGATCAGGCTGACAGAACTCAGCAGCATCCTCAGAAAGAAACGCATTACTCCTCGTAGACCAAACAACTCCTAGGCCACCTCATATGCTCAAAAGAGAATATAGACAACCATCTCCAAAACATGTGTGATGCAGCTAGAGGAGATGACTTAGGAGAATGCAGAGCCTTGATCAAATCCACCTTGTCCAACCATTGACTTTAACATCAAATAACCCAGTTGAAAAGTAATTAAATATGCAGAGCCAGCTCAGCACATGGACCCAGTGAAGTGGGGTGTCCCAAGCTCATGCACCAAGTGTAGAAGATCCTGAGGATAATCTGGAGGAGGGCTGAAGTAGCCCAACAATGGATATTTGCAGGATATGTTTGAGTTCCGAAGGAGGAGAACGCAACCAACATTAAGCAGTTGAGGACTATCTCACTGCTCAGTGTTGAGGGGAAGATAGTTTTCAGTAGCGTGTCCAATGCCTGACAAGAGTACCTCCTGAATAACCAGTACATTGACGCATCTGTGCAGAAGGGGGGGGATTATGGGGGTTCCAGGTTGCCTAGAACACAACAAAAGGTGACATGGAAGTATGCATATGCATAATTATATTATATATTATATATTATATATATATTATATTATTATTATTATTATATATTATACATAATCAACTCGAGGGACTACAGCAAGCTGGACAAGCTGGTGAAGAAGGCTAGCTCAGTAGTGGGTGGTGAGCTGGATAACCTAGAGGTGGTGGCTGAGAGGAGGCTGAGGAAAAAGCTAGAAGCCATCCTGGAGAGAACCCCTATCACCTCCTCTACGTGGAGCTAGCCAGAATGAAGAGCATGTTCAGCCTAAGACTCATCCCCCCCTGACACACCACAAACCGCCTGGGCCGGTCCTTTATACCGGCAGCCATCAGGCTCTACAACAAAGGGCTCAGGCGGCTGGATCGGCCGGTTCTGCTGCCGCTATGCATCCCCCACCCTGTATCCCCCCCATGCTGCTTTGACACCCACATTTCCCCAAGGGGATCAATAAAGGATTATCTTATCTTATCTTATCTTAATGCATATTATGGTTCAGCCAATGCATATTGTGCTATACCTCACAATCTACTGTAAACAGCATTGGAGTAACATCCCAAGTTACATCAAGGACCTCATCTTGGATTATTATGACCATATTAATATGAGGGTTACCTCTGGGCCAATCACATACAAGTGACACTGAGTGGAGAAAGGGTCATTACTGGCTGCACCACTTCAATGACCCTTTTCCCTGGCCATGAACATGCTGATTAAGGTGGAGTGGAGAGGCCCAGTAGGAGTTTGTGGTTACCCGAGCGAGAGAGATACTGCAATACAGGAGTCCATTACCCCAAAAGTGCTAAAGTACTGGAGGAGGTGTTGAAGGTAATCACTGAGTCCATCTGCAGCACCGTATACCAGAGTAAGCGTCTCCAATCACCTAGACATGAAATCACTTTTGTGAGAGCAGGAGAACATCTAAAACACTCAGACAGGCCTAATTGGAACAGCACATGACAGATGCGGAGTGGCGCCATGGGCGGAGTTTATGGGGGTGCAGGGGGTGCATTGCACCCCCTGGTGGCCGGGGGTGAAATTGCCTTTTTTTTCTTTTTTTTTTATCAAGATTATTTTTATTTTAATAAAATTATAATAATTGTGAGAAACAAATCTGAATTCTATTATGTTTTGTTTTACAATACATTCATTTTATAGTAGTAATCATGTCACATTATAAGGCGAACCTTCTGTAGTGTGGCAGTGAAAGGGTTAACGCGCGGCCAAGCACCACCATTCGCAGCAGCAGCAGCAGAATGCCCCGCGCGATAGTACAATTTGTAACGCTTGTACAAAGCCACTTATTCTGAGATGATAATTAATGTATCTGGATAACCAATGCACGGATTTTGTCGAGGCAGGTAGCGTTATTTCGGGAAAATTGATATCTATAGTCTGGTATATTTTTCGTCCACGAAAAATGGAGGCTGTAATAAATATTATTGCTCGAGAGTCTCTATGAATAATAATAATTAGAGCCTCCATTTTTCATGGACGAAAAATATACCAGACTATAGATATCAATTTCCCCGAAATAACGCTACCTGCCCCGACAGAATCCGTTCATTGGTAAGTCAGTGGAGTAAGTCAGTTAAAAATGATCCCCGTAGTGCTGTGTGTGTGAGTGTGTGTGTGTGCTGCTGTACTACCTAAATAAAATAAAAAATTAGGGGTTAGGGAACTTAGGGCATTGTAAAAACGCTAAAATAATAAAATAAAGGTCAAAAAAATCGTGCGCGCCCTCTGCGCGTGCGCGCGGGTATCGTTCGCCAAGCAGTCGCACCCCCTGGCGTCAAGTTCAAACTCCGCCTATGAGTGGCGCAGACGAGGGTGGCGTGCAAGGTGGGAGGTAGGGGCTTTGCGGGGAAAACTGAAGCCTACAGCCTCCTGGGCATCACTGGTGCATGTAAAAGAAAGGCTATGGGCAGAGCTTCAGAAGCAGCACAGAAAGCCTCAAGATGGCTGTGGATAAGGAGGTACAAACTGATCTAATGCTTCTTGGACTGATCACTCCCGGTTGGGTTGCCTAGGTAAGGGTGTCTGAAGTTTAAATACCGTCCTGAATCATCAGATGATTTCATGTACTATCACTGATGATGTGTCCAAGTGCATCACAAGATTTATGTAAATAGCATGTGTGTATACAGTATGTGTGTGTATGTGTGTAGCATTAGCTGTGCACAAACACAGCGGTCTGTGTGTGTTGGTTATGTGCCATGTCAGGAGCCCAGTGAAATATGTCAAAACAACTGATCCCATGGTGTCTCCAATCACAGTGAAGCTGTCTTCCTCCCCGTCCCATTCTATTTTCTCTCCCCAGTGAACGCAGGGCCAGGTCAGCTGATTAAAATCAGGTTTGATCTGTTACTGTAGCTTTGGATTCTGAGTCAGCAATTTATGTTATCTCTCATTATGAAGTCACAACCATTTACATAATTCCTTTCTGCTGAATTCCTTGACCACAATAATGTACTTATGTCATTTAAGTTTTTTCCTTAACAGGCGGGCAGAAAAGAGGAAATTGAGGACTGCATACTTTTTTTGCAAAGCATAGCTTTATACTTTATACGTATAGCACATGCATGAGCCTGGTCTCTTTTGAAAGATAAAATTCTGAAGTTACTAATGCAAAAAAGGAAAATCACTTTTAGTGCTAATGAAATAGAGTAACAGAGGTCTGAACTTGAGTTGAACTTGAACTTGTGTATTCACATTTTTCTGTAGTGGTTGCAAGATTCCATATTCCAATATTCCAGCATAGAGCTATAAGCTGGAAAACACTGCGATCCTGAAGTCTTATGTAGTACAGGTCAACATTTTATAAAAATCGGTTCAGAAATGGGTATTTGAGAGAGATCCGGGTAAACCGTGCGACAAAGAAAAGCTCTCCTAAATCCATTTACTCATCCACGGCTGTTCATTCGAAGTGTGATTTACTTCTGGATTTCGCTTGTCAACTTTCAGCTAGATCCCTTATTCGCAGCCCCCCACCCCCCACGTGGGGTATCATTGGAAAGGTACACTAATTGGCTACAAGACTGACTAATCATTTTCGCAATCAGCAGATGATTGGCAGTTCTGGAGGGTCGGGAGTCCGGGGAGGTCATCTGACGTGCGGTGTGTAAAAAGACGCACGCCTGACATATCGTCATGTAACTCGAGAACCGAGGCACGGATTTGATCGAGTGAGGTGGTGTTCAAACGGCAACAAATAGATCTTTCGAGCGGTAATTTATATGTTCGGCGAAGAATGTAGCCCCTGAGCCGCTAGACGCTCGCAAAGTGCCGTGATGTGCAAGTGCAAAACCAGTGCACGTTAAATTAAGAGGTAGTCCAACCAAAAGTGAAACGCCTTTATTTGTGTCAGCATTAATATCACTGCTCCAAGCATATATATTTTGTTTAAAAGAAACAACGTTGCATTTAAATTTGTTACTAAAGTGCCACCTTTCTTAGCACTATAGTGTGGGTCTGGTATTAGCTACATCAGTCAGTCCTACCTGGAGAGGAGAGAACAGATGGTGGAGGTAAACGGTACTCTATCCCCCCCCTCACAGTGAGCTGTGGTGTTCCACAAGGAAGCATACTAGGACCGCTACTGTTCCTAATTTATGCAAATGACATGTCGTCAGCTTGTGACTGCAACTTGTTCCTGTTTGCGGACGACTCAGCCCTGCTGGTCTCTGACAAGAACAAGTTGCAGGTTGAAAAAACCCTCAGCTCGGAACTAGGCAAAATCTGCATATGGCTCGCTGATAACAAACTAGCATTACACATGGGCAAAACAGAGTCCATTCTCTTCGGTTCAAATAACAAACTCAGCAAGACCGACGGCTTCTCAGTTACAGTGGGTGACAATATTGTCACAAGGAAAGATGAAATTACCTACCTGGGTTCCATCCTAGAGGCAAATCTTTCCTGTGACAAAATGGCATCCAATGTAATAAAAAAAGTCAACCAACGAACTAGATTCTTGTACCGGATCTCCTCTCTGGTAAACAAGAATACCCTGAAGTCTCTGGCAGGAGCACTCATTCAAGGGTACTACGACTATGCTTGCACCGCATGGTACCAAAGCACCTCAAAGGCGCTAAAAACAAGATTACAAACATCACAAAACAAACTAGTCAGACTACTACCTGACCTCACCCCTAGAACCCACCTCACCCCTGCACACTTTGACAACCTAGGATGGCTTAGAGTAGACGACAGAGTACAGCAACTTGCAATGGGCCTGGTCTACAAGATACACTATACGACTAAGGTACCCATATACATGTCAAAATACTTCCCAAAGGTCAGTGAATACCACGACCACAACACCAGAGGAAGCTCAACAAATCATGTTAAACCCAGATTTGGCTCAAACAAGGAACTAAACACGTTTCGCAATTATGCCACATCAATGTGGAAAGCCCTACCCAAAGCTGTAAAGGAATGTGAATCCCTACCCACATTCAAAACCTCTCTTAAAGAGCACCTACGGGAGGCTGCTATTCGAAACTGGCCACCGTAAATGTCCAAACCCCCCACCCCCACCCCCTCCTAATAGACAGTCTCCTCCCCACCGCATGTATATATTCTCTCCCCGCCGTATATGTATATTTCTCTCCCACCCACCCACCCCCTCCTAATGTACAGTCCCCTCCCCATCATATGTATATACTCTGTCAGGATCTATGAGTAACAGTACTGTATATTTGAATATCGTATATGTCACAAATGTATCAGTACTAAATACCTATATGTCCCTATGCCATAAATGTCATGTATGTTGAGTATGTCATAAATGTCAATATGAAATGAAAATATTTTGTTTGCTAACCACCAGCAGAATGTCTGAAATTCAGAATCACTGGTGTAGCTATTATTACATGGCGTTTTAACATTCGCCAAAATGCTTGATTGTGATTGGTCAATAGCGCTTGGTTGCCCCTGACAGCAGTCAATTATTTCTCGATAACTGACCGCTGTCATGGGCAACGCGCAATAATGACCGCTGTCAGGGGCAACAGAGCCCTATTGACCAATCACAATCAAGCATTTTGATCGCAGTCACGAAAACTAAGCATTACCATTATGCACAGCTGCACTACATCAGTGCAATCAGACCACACACCTGCCGGCTGCCGGCGATGACAGAGGAGCCACAGAATAACTGCGTCTGCATTTGATCTCGTCTTGTCGATGGTGTAAAATGAATTAGGTATATTGTTAGTAAGTTAGCCATGTAATAAGCAGGATAATGTATAGCTATACTCGGTCATTGTCGCAAAATAATTGACCGACACTGCGTTTAGAACACCTCGGCTGTGCCTCTGTGTTCCAGAACGCAGTGTCGGTCAATTATTTTGCGACAATGACCTCGTAGCTATACATTATCCCTTACATATAGTTAACTCAACCAAGAGAGGATATCATCTGTTGTTGCAAACTGACATTATTGTCGCAGCTTTGACTTGACATGTGTTTATTTAGAAAAAATGATTTAATGGTAGTGACCAGGCCCCTTGCCGGGACTATTGCAACAAGCTACCTGGCTGGGCAGCTTGTAGCTGTCACTGAACACAGTGAAACTGTCACGGTGGGGGTGAGAGTAGGACCCAAATGCAGACAAGGGGAGACGGCTTCAAGTCCAAGGGGTATTTAATAACAAAAGGAATAAAACAGAACACGGAACAAAACCGATAAAACAAAAACCCCTCAGTTAAAACTGGAAGAGGGGGAACACCTAACAAACTCTAACAACTAACAACGGGAATACTAACTAACACGAGGAACCTGGAGACATGGAACGGTGTAGTACAGACAGGAAAAGACAATGGGCCTCATGCATGAAGCGATATAAGAACAGATTTCGTTCTTAACTAGCATTTCTTCTTATTTTGTTCTTACCTGGGATTCAGCAATGTTTTCTTATTGTTGCTTTTCTCTCAGGCAAGACCAAATTCTAAGAGTGGTCGAGAGCACTCTTACCCATATAAGAAAATCATACCCAAAATTGCCCCCAAATATGACTTTAAAAATACAGAACTTTTCAATAATTATTATTATTATTATTATAACTTATTGCGTGCGTTCTGTCTGAAATGGATTATATATTGCTGTTAGAACAATTATGCTCTGGCCGCCCAGGCCATTGATTGATTGAAGATTTTATTAACAGATTGCAGAATTGGTACAATACAGTATGGCTCAATACACACAATTGTTAAGGGGATGCAGACCAGAGAAAGACTTTCGTCTTGTTTACATCAGGGTCCCCCATTTTCAATTCATAATGATATTTATGACATACACACAACATACAGATATACAGATATATATCATGACATTTATGACATACATGACATACAAATATACAGTACTGTATACATGTACATAGCATAGAACGCATATTTAGAGATTGTCTATATCAGTGGTTCCCAAAGTTCTTAAATAAATAAACAACTGACTTTAACCCGCGCCATAGTCACTGCGTTCCGTTCTCTGAATGGATTTGAGAGAGATGTGCCATCCAGTCTGAATTGGAGCACGCACTGTACTATAGTATGCGCACTGCCAGTCAGGCTTATATGCAGAGATATTCAGACTCTAGATCTATTTGCAGAGCCAGATGAGTGGCTGCTTAACCGTTAAGTATTTCCCAACCTACTGTGCGATTGGCTCTTGACAAGCGGGGGATCCGCTCATACGATGCAGACCCAAGTTCGCACACGGCTCTCGTATTATAATGAGCCCGCGAGGCGTGTCTCTGTATGCAAATTACTTGCGCGAGAACGCGCATTCCTGTTTAGAATGAGTGGGATTCATCATTCAACAAACCTGGGTAAGAACAGATTTGGACTTTAAGAACGGCTTGATGAATGTGGCGGTGGCTTTTCTTATTGTTCTCTTAACAGACAGGTAAGCAAGAATATAAGAAAAATAATAAGAGAGTATTGTTGAATGAGGCCCAATGAACCGACACCGAGAACAGGACACATGGAACTCAAATACACATGAACAAATGACAAACGAGAAACACCTGGGATGATTATAACTGGAGACACCTGGGAGGGGAAACAGATTGACTACAAGGAACGATGGGTTATGTAGATAACCTAGTTATATTGGTATTGGCTAAGCGTCCCGCTCTGAGCCTTACGAGATACTTCTATCTCCTGTGATACCTAATGTATCTCCCACGAACAAAAAACACATGCACCCCACCTGTATGGGGCCCCGCCCCTTATGGTGGCATTACCCATATAACCATGACTCTGGTCATGAAACACCCTTCCTCGCCAAAAACCCGTCCCAGGAAAAGATCCCTCAAGAGGGAACTCAGGGCGCGCAGAGCGGGACGCTTAGCCAATACCAATATAACTAGGTTATCTACATAACCCATCGTTATATTTCGTATTGCATCGCGTCCCGCTCTGAGCCTTACGAGATAATGGGGAAGAGCGGGCGCGAGACCCGACAGATGTACCCCCTGAGGACCCGTAAGCCCACATCAAGGGGTGCGGGGAGCCCTGTCACCCCATCCTTCCTAACGAAGGGGGGGCGCAGTCAACTCCACCTGAATGCGAACAAGAGGGAGCCAGAACCCCTTGAACACACCGTACAGGCGGAACCACGTGTGACTCAACACACTGCGGCCCATACCCATACACTCCTGCTACCCGACCAAAGGACGGGAAGCAGGAAAGGCCACAGACCCCAGAACCGCCTGGGAGACAGAACCCCCGGTCATGTCCATGAGGTAAAACCTTACAAAGGGGCCCGGTGAGGACCATGAAGCTGCAGCACAGATGTCCTCCACCGAGGCCCCACCCAGGAGAGCGGCAGAGGCAGCCACCCCACGAGTGGAGTGCGCCCTGACGCCCCCAGGGGGATCCTGCCCAGCCAACGTGTAGCAGAGGGCAATACCCTCGCACAACCAATGGGACAGGCGCTGCTTCGACAGTGCCTTACCAGCACGAGCCCCACCGTAACAGACAAAAAGCTGGTCGGTAACCCTGAAGTCCTGAGTACGGCTGAGGTAAATCCCCAAAGCACGGACTGGACATGACAGGTGAAGGCCCGCATCTAACTCACTAGTGTGAGGAGGAGGACGAAAAGCCTGAACCACAATATCCCGGGAGCGGAAGGAACTCCGGATATTCTTAGGCACGAAAGCAGGATTAGGTCGCAGAGTGGCACCGCAATCGGTCCGAAAAGACAGGCACTCTGGACGTACCGAGAGAGCACAGAGCTCACCCACGCGTTTAGCGGAAGTGACAGCCAGTAGGAACGCGGTCTTGAAAGACAGCCGTCCCAACGGCGCCTGCTCGAGCGGCTCAAACGGGGCCAAGGACAACCGACCGATGACCAATTGAAGATCCCAAGTCGGAGCCAAGGAGCGTTGCACCGGCTTAACGCGTCGAGCGCCAAGCAGGAAACGCTTCACAAGAGGGTGGCTGAACAAAACAGTCCCCTCAAAACCCTCATGACAGGAGGATATAGCTGCCGCATATACCCTCACTGTCGAAGCCGACAGCCTACCAAGAAGAGACTGGAGATAACCCAGAACAGCATCCAGGGGGCAGGAGACTGGGTCCCAGCCCCCCCCCCTTACACCATTCTTGGAACGCACGCCACCTGCCCGCGTAAACCGCGACAGTGGAGGGAGCATGCGCACACTGGATGGTATCAACCACTGCGGGATCCATCCTTTCCAGACTCACCCTCCCACCAGCCACACCACCAGGCGTTGACCCAACACCGGAGGCTGGACAAGCACTCCGTTGTGCTGCGAGAGGGCCGTCGCTGACCACGGAATGACCCAAGGAGGAGCGACCAGAAGCTGGATTAAGACCGGGAACCACACTGACGTGCCCCGGTCCGGCGCGACCAGGATCACCGTCCTGCGCTCCCTCCGTATCCGCTCCAACAGCTGACTCAACAGCTGTACAGGAGGGAAGGCGTACAGAAGACCGGGCGGCCACGGAAAGGTCGAGAAGGCATCCACCCCCAAGGGGGGATGATCCGCTCGACTGAGCGAGAACCACAAGGGGCACTTGTGAGAACGTCGGCACGCAAACAGATCTACCGAGGCCTCCCCGAACCGATCCCAGATCTGTCTGACTATGTCGGGGCGGAGTTCCCACTCGTCGCGACGAGGACCGCCCCGAGACATTATATCCGCCGCCACATTTTCCGTACCAGGAACGTGGAGCGCCCGCAGACTGCGCAGCCTGCGGGATGCCCATAGCAACAGTTTGCGCGCCACCCGGAGCAGGCGGGCGGAACGAGTCCCACCCTGCCTGTTGATATACGCCGCCGCCGTCACATTGTCCGTCCTGATAAAAACGTGTTCGCCTACCACCAGGTGGCCGAGCCGTTTGAGGACCAGGAAGACCGCCTTCAACTCCAACACATTGATATGCAGGACAGCTGGGTCGGCATGACCCGTCCAGCTGCCCCCCACTGCGTGGGTCCGAAACGCCCCTCCCCAACCTGTGAGAGAGGCGTCGGTGAAAACCGTGACGTGGGAGCCACTGCTGCCCATGGGGACCCCAGCGGAGAGGATACCCAGCCTCCCCCAGTGGGCGAGATCCCCCCATATCGACAAAGGAACCGTCAACCGTCTCCCTTTGCCCCACACCGGATCTATTCTCAAAGAGAGAAACCACCTCTGTATCCGCCTCATAAAGAGGAGGCCAAGAGGAACCACCGTGTGGGCCGCCGACATAAGGCCCAGCAGACGCATCACCTGCAGCGCCGTAACCGTCCCTCCCAGACGGAAACCCCCGAGCGCGTGACGGATATCCCCCCGACGCTGCTCCGAGAGGGTCGCAAGCATGGGCTTCGACCTCAATGTCAAGCCCAAGTACTCCACCTGTTGACTGGGAAGAGGGGTACTCTTCTTCCAATTCACAGCAAAACCCAGGCTGGTGAGGAATTCCACCACCAGTCGAGTATGAGACCTGGCAACCTCCTCTGAACGGCTGAGGAGCAGAATGTCGTCGAGATAGAACAGAACTCGTATCCCCCGACGACGTAAAGGCCCCAGAGCAGCCGCCACGCACTTGGTGAATGTGCGGGGAGCCAGAGAATAACCGAACGGCATTCTGTGGTACTCGTACGCTACGCCCTGAAACAGGAACCGTAGGAACTTCCTGTGAGGAGGGAAAATGGGTATGTGAAAATACGCATCCTTCAGGTCTATGGAGGTGAACCAGTCCCCCCTCCTGACAGCAAGCAGAAGGAGTCGGACGGTCAACATCCTGAACGGTCTCACTACAATCAACCGATTGAACATGGACAGATTCAGTATAGGTCTGACCCCCCCAGTTTTCTTGGGCACCAGAAAATAACGGGAGTAGACGCCTGACATTGCGTCCTCTCTCGGGACCACAACGACGGCCTGCTTCGCCAACAGAGATTGGATCTCGTCGGCCAGGGCTGTCACCGCGCCCGACCCTAACAATAGGGTCGGCACCAAACCTGAGAACGGAGGATGGGGCCGCGCAAACTGCAAAACCAGCCCCGCCTCTAACGTTCTCCTCATCCACCGATTCAAGGGACATTCCCGTCGCCATATGTGAATATAATCCCACAGCGCCCCCGCCGTCAACTGACGCTGGGCCGCAAGGAACAGCAGATAATTGGCCCGGTCCCCCCCGTCGTGCAAAGCACCCAAGGGGGGACCCCGACAGAAAGGGCCGGTTTGATACGGGAGGAGCGGTCATCAAACTTGTGGACACACACTCACCCCCTGAACACCCCTCCAGCACACGCTGAGGAGCCGTTCCGCAGCCAGACACGCAAGGCCTGAGGACCCCATGGGCTCCTACACGCCGAAGCCCTGCAGTGATATTGCTACCACTCAAATCACGCCAGCCTCTCCTTTGCAGACCACTGCCGGTTTGACGGGAGTGGGAGGCAACAGCGCGATACCCCGCCTGGCGAGGGCGAAGCCGGGGTAACCCCTGCTGAGCATTCAACAGAAGAGGCACCGAGTCCCCCTGCTGACCACTGGAGCTAGTGGCAGCCGTAACACCAGGTTCCACCCACCCACAACCTGCGGTGTAGGAACCACGCGACGACGGAACATTCTCACGGACAGACCCAGGCTCAGCCATCAACTGGGTGTCAGCCCCTGTCTCCATGAGAAGTGAAGAATGGGGCCGCATACGCTTCAAAGAAGGTTCGCGGCCCGCAGCCAAAGGAGAACACTCAGAGCCCCGCTTCTGAGGGTAACAGAAAGCGGACTGAACGGGGAGCGGGCTGCTCGCGGCAAAATGACGACGGGGTGGTTTACCAACCCCGAAATCACCCAAAATGGCCGATCCCTCGGCCGCCAAGACTGTCGGCCTTGCGAAACCCTGTCGATTCTCCAACCAGGGCACCACTGGCGGGGGAAACATGGCCGCCTGTCGAGGATCTCGCCACAGTCGTTGACGAGACCGTGCTCCCACCCCTGGCTGCACAGCGTGAGGCGGTGTAGGACCCGAATCAAAAACCGCCTGCGCCTCCACAGAACGCCCAAAAAGACTATCTGTGGAAAAAGGAGTCGTGAGGAGAGAAAACCTATCCTCTTCCCCAAGAGGAGACTGCTCCAACCAAACATGCCTAACAACCAAAGTCGATAGCATCCGAATCCTCCCCGCAGTTATAGCTTGCGACTGAGTCAAGATCTCTATAACACCACAAACATGAATCACGTTCATAGTGTCGGTTGGACCCAAAGACCTACAACCCGACGCCATCTTGGATAGGAAAGTAGCCAGCTGAGCCACAACACTGGCCGCCGCTAAATGCCATCCTGCAGCAGTATACCACTCATTCGTCCATACTGCCACCCTCCGAGCCGACATGCTATCAAGCAACGGCCGGGCGGAACGTCGTTCATCCCCGCCTGGGCACAAAAAAGAAGCTACCTGGCTACTTAGCCAAGGTACCCCCGGGCTGCACCCCGTCGTCAGCCCCTTCACCCGCAAAAAAGGTAAATAGAGCTCAGCGAACCCCCCCACACCCACCACCGACTGACCTTCATCAATGAAGGTGGCAAGAGGAGGGAAAAGCGGAATCCCGCGGCGGGGATTATTAGACATTCCAGCGTCAACATCAGCGTTAGCAGAAGAAGCAGCAGTAGCATTAGCATTAGCAGTAGCATTAGCATTAGCGTCAACAGCATGTTCCAGGATCGCCAAGACATCGCCCACTACAGTGGAACGATCGCCAAGCCGCCCCGGCCCTGGTGCCGAAACATACTCCACAGCACGACCAACACCGACATTGACGCCTACTGACACAGACCTCACCTTTGTACAAGCCGACCCGTTAGCCAAACCTTGTACGCTGCCCCTCGGTCCGTCGCCGTCAGCCGAGGAACCACCAGCATAGGTCTCATGTGTCGCCGAAACAAGCTCCAGAGAATCCAGGGAAAAACAACTCTCCGGTAAGCCCTCAACATTATTAATCTTCCTTAATCTTTTCATTCCGCTAGCTCGTATGGTGCACGCATCCAATACGCTGGGACGAAAATAGAGGAAGGGTGTTTCATGACCAGAGTCATGGTTATATGGGTAATGCCACCATAAGGGGCGGGGCCCCATACAGGTGGGGTGCATGTGTTTTTTGTTCGTGGGAGATACATTAGGTATCACAGGAGATAGAAGTATCTCGTAAGGCTCAGAGCGGGACGCGATGCAATACGAAATATAACTATAACTATGGATGATAAGACAAACACTGGGATAAAACAAGCAGACAACAGACAATAAACAGAGAACCTAATAACAGACAGTAACTACAAGGACTAAGACTAAACAGATCCTAATACAAGGCAAGAGTAACACAAGACAAGAGTAACACTAGACTAACAGGGGAACATGAAGAAGAGAGAGAAGGGGAGGCCTGAACACTTAAGGTAACTAACTTGCGTTCAGCGTTTCTCTGATTGGCCAGGTCATTTCTGGTCATGTGACATGTACGCCCAATCGCGGGACGTGACACGCCCCGCGGCGACGCGGCAGTAGCAGAGCGGAGCGGCAGCGGCAGAGCGGCAGCGGCGCATAGGTTGCCGCGGCATTATGTATACGCAATCCCCCATGTTTTAACATCAACGGTTAGCTCAACTCGTTCCTCAGCTTGCTGTCGAGCCTGTGGTCAGTTGGTGACAAGTTCGAATCACTTAAATTTTTTTTTTTTTTACGTTTAATTAATTATCGTCTGTCTTTCTTTCGCCGGTTAAGTTTAGGCATTCTTTCGGAGTTGGTTAAGGTTAGGGTTAAGTTTAGGCATTCTTTCGGAGTTGGTTAAGGTTAGGGTTAAGTTTAGGCATTCTTTCGGAGTTGGTTAAGGTTAGGGTTAAGTTTAGGCATTCTTTCGGAGTTGGTTAAGGTTAGGGTTAAGTTTAGGCATTCTTTCGGAGTTGGTTAAGGTTAGAGTTTGTCGCAGAGCATGGCAATAGAATGCCTGTCTTTCTTTCGCCGGAGCAGCAGCCTATTTCCGCTCTGCTGCTCTGCCGCGGTCACATGGGCGTCGTGGCCAATCAGAGAAAAGCTGAACCCAAGTAAGTTACCTTAAGTGTTCACGCGAAGGGAAGAGATAAGGAAAACACTAAGGGACCAAAATACAAGGAACAAACATACAGGGATGAGGAGAGGTAGAGCAGGGGAGAACAGTCCATTAACAGGTGGGATGTGACAGAAACAGTAGCTACAGTACATGCTTGCATGGCGGATCACTTAGAACACAAAACAGAATACCAGAGGGATTTGTGAACGGACCGGATAACATGTGCAGGTAATGTCTGCCCGCTAGCTAGCTAGTTTGTTGCCAAGGTAGCTACCCCCGATAGAAAGTGTTTCCCCTCTGGCGAATGTCAGTGAAGAACACACCATGATCTGGACGTTCATTCCTGAAATACACAACCTTTCAGAGATGCAAGGTTTACTTTTGTCTCCTTGTATCTATTTTGCATAACGCATTTTTTATTATCTATGTGTATGTGCTGTATGAATATTTGTATGTGCTGTGTATGTATAAACCTGCCTTGTCTTGATCTCACCACAGTGTTTGCAGTATCCAAACAACATAATGCTATGGATAGAAATGTATTGTGGCAAGAGTTCCTCTTTTACTCTTTTAGTGTAGTATGTTGCTGGTTACTGTAGTCTTTATTGCAGCAGATATTAATTTCCAAATATTGTGTGTTTTTCCCTAGGTCTAGGATGAAATAAGTACTATAAACCGTATTATACCATGGCCTGGATGAATAATCGATTTTGCTAAATTAATATACTGGCTAAATCATGGGGGGGGGGGGGGTACTCTACTGTGCACCCGACGGTTTTCTGCCTTCACACCATCCATTCAATTCTGATATTGTACAGCGCTCCCCCATTTCTTTGTAATTTCAAATGATAAACGAAACGTTGGCACATCTACACTCTATAGTCATATTCAGTCCCCCACTTCTAAATATAGACTACAGCACTGGAAATGTCAGTCCATTTGACCCACTGGTTCAAAGGCTCCTATACTACCGGACCGGCATCTTGTCAGCACTGTATGATATTAAATGTGCAGGTAGGGAAATGGGCAAATCTCCTGCCGCTGTATGGGGAAATACCACAGGGGGGGACTTTTCCAAATATAGAATGTTGGAAAGCAATTGCTTGACATAACTTGATGGGGCGGGGCTCATGGAATAGGCCTATCACTTGTGCGTCTATTACATTATTAGCAACTCATATATAACCCACAGAGCTGAATTAACGGTTCATAATAGATAGAGATAAAGATAGGAGCCACTTAGAATCAAGAATCAAGAGGTTTATTTGTCACATACATACCAGGGCATACAGTGAAATGCGGGTGGTCATGCCCGCATTGATGGTGCAAAATACAATAATAAAAATAGGCATAGAAAAAATGAAATAGGTAAGACACAAGATATGCATGGTAAAAATACACTATATACACTACTATACAATATACAATTTACAATTGTAACTCTTAATGTATCTAAACTATACTATACAGTACCTCCTTCCTTTAACCTGAAAAGCCCTGCTTTTCTTTATCATAAATCGATCAATAGAGACCATATTCGATCCCCAATTATCATATCATGGGGTATCATTGGAAAGCCACACTCATTGGTTACAACCCTGTCCAGAAATGTTCGATTGACGGAGCTAGAGCCCCCGGAGGTCGGGGGTGGTAATGTGTACTTTGGCGCACGCCTCACATATCGGCATGTAACTCGAGAACCGCTGAACGGATTTTGTCACCTGAAAGGGCAATTGACAGGCAACAAATAGGGATCTAATTCTATCTATATATTGTATTAAAAGAAATGCACACCCAAGCCGCTAGAGGTCGGCAAAGTGGCGCGTCGCGAATCGTCCTTATGAGGGCCCACATGTGGGCCCTTGGATGTTAACACATTGACTGCCAGCCATTGTACTCATCAAAGTACCCAGTCTGCCACCATTGAAAGCCTATGGAGTGGCTCACCTTCTTTGCAGGGCTATAACTTTTTAAATTGTATTGCTATATTGACATTACTATGGCCCATTCAACATTGATTATCTATCGTTCAGGATGTGGGAACGTTATACTTTTTCATTCATACAAAAATATCGTCTAGAATATAAGTATGTTTTTATCGTTTTCTGCAGTAATTCCTAGAATGTGAGTTATAGGCCTAAACGCATATATCATCGATTGCCGTTTCTTCCCTAGACACGCTATATTAAAAAATGTAAATGTACATGATCGGTATAGTTATGCTTCATCATGCGTGAAGGAAAGGGGGGGGGGGTCGTTTATAATTCCTTGATCGTCACTAACTGCTTTATGTAGTATGGGTTGATTTATTGATCAGATGGTTTGTAAATAAAGAAATGTACAATTGGGCTGAAAATAACGTTAGTGTCCTCATACCGTGTGTCAAAGAGACTGGCGGTGAAAGATCCCAAGTATAGGACGTCGATCGCCTAGGTCCATTTCCGGTTTGTATGTCGCAATAAACGCCAAAATCATATCGATTATTAAGTTTAGAAAGCGATCCATTATGTACATTGTGTCTGTCGGGAGCCTTGCAACGATATCTGACGGCTGGAGAGGAGTTTTTTGGCACAGGGATTATAGTGGACATTTTGAAGCAGGCAGGGACCACGGACTCAGTCAGGGATAGATTGAATATGGATGTAAATACTGGGGCCAGCTGATTTGCACAGGACTTAAGTATTTGTCCTGTTATCCCATCTGGGCCTGCTGCTTTCCGAGTATTTACACCCATGAACGCTAATCTCACGCTGTGTTCCGTCAATGGGAGAGTGTGTGTGTCCCCCCCCCCCCCCGTGGATGAACCCCCCCTTCCCGCGGCAGCCGGTGAGGTAACGTCGCCACTGCTCGCCCCCAAACCTCTACCACAATTATCTATCCCTCTCCACCTCCTTTCCCTCTCTCCATCCCTCGAGCCTCCTATGACAGCACTGTGGTATTTAAGAAGCTGATCCCCAAAATGCTCTAAAGGGAGCTGTGTCACTCTAAAGAACAGCATAGCGAGAGGGCTGTGTGTGGGTGGATACATGTGTATGTGTGTGCACCAATGTGTGTCTATGTGTATGTGCCTGCTCTAAAGTCTAGACTAGAAGAGGTGGACTGACCTTTTAGGAATTATCTTGGGACAGTCAGAACATTTCACTGGTGCCTCTGAATCCATCTATCTGTTTCCACCTCCCCCACTCTCCTCCTCCCTCTTTTTCCCCCTCCTCCAGAGTGGGATTCATCATTAAGAACGGGTTGATGAATGCGGCGGTGGCTTTTCTTATTTTTCTCTTAACAAAAAAAGTACAAGAAAAATAATGAGAGAGTATTGGTGAATGAGGCCCATTGTTTTGGCTAGAAGTTTTAACTGGCGCTCTGCAATTCCAACTCCCCTGCTTTATTAGAGCGAGAAATATTATTAGAAGGCCCTGTTCATGGGAACCACAGCCTCCATAAATCACACAAAGCTAGGAGTGATATATTAATAATCCATTAATTTTCCTATAGCTGCAGGAGATCTGTAGAGATGGGGACAGCCGAAAATACATTAATTAATTAATTTAAACCTTTATTTCAACTTTTTAGGAAGCTGAGGTCTCCCTCATTTACAGCAACATCAAGTTTACAATCAACAGAAAAGACAAATAAACAGACAGAGTCACATAACAGGATACAAATGTTAATAAACATGAGCTGATCGTCCATGTTCAGAGCATGCCAGTCGCTAGAACGGGTCGAATAGGTTCCAAAATTCCATTCTAACAGCATTGCGATATAAGGAGGTAGCTTACTAATAAGAGCTTTAAAAATGTCTAATACTAACGGAAATCTACCCGAAGTGATGTAGAGGTTAGAAATATAGCTATAATAACTGCTTAGGAATAACTGGAGCATCCAATTCTTTATGAAATGGTCCTCTCCAGTAGGGTCTATGATTGCAAAGATTGGGGGAATGAAAGTACTTCATTGTGTGAAAAGAGCAGAAAAGACAAATGATCCACAGGGCGCATACACTCAGAAACAACATCAACAGAAGGGGGCCCTGCCTCTGTAAAGTGCATATTAACCCTTTCACTACCACACTACAGAAGGTTAACCTTTCACTACCACACTACAGACCATGGGGTCAAGAGCCTTCAGCTGGTCTGCCCCCCGCCTCTGGAACTCCCTCCCCCCCGACATCAGGAACATTGACTCCATCATCCCATTTAAAACCCACCTCAAAACCCACCTGTTTAGGCAGGCGTATGTCTGATTTTATTTTTTAAATGGATTGTGATTGTAAATGAACTGTTTTTAAATGGTTGTACGGCGACCTTGAGTGTCTTGAAAGGCGCCTTATAAATAAAATGCATTATTATTATTATTATTATTATTATTATTATTATTATTATTATTATTATTATTATTATTATTATTATTATTATTATTATTATTATTATTATTATTATTATTATTATTATTATTATTATTATTATTATTATTATTAACCTTCTGTAGTGTGGTTATGAAAGGTTTAACCCTTTGTCATGTGGCAGTGAAATGGTTAACCTTCTGTATTGTCGCAGTGAAAGGGTTAACCCTTTGGTAGTGTGGTAGTGAAAGTGCTAGACACATTCCATTCCAACCAGAGATCACTTGGTCATCAATATATCAATCAATATATGAGGGCAGAGAATTGGAGGTTTTGGGCAGCCAATGTTGAGGATCACCCGCTTGCCTTGTGGCACGAGACCTGGCAAAATTAACTGAACAGGGACAGCTCAAAGGTTAACTCTATCTTTGATTCGGATCCTCTTAACCCTTTCACTCCCACAGTACCAAAGGGTTAACCCTTTCACTGTGACAATACAGAAGGTTAAAAAGGGCATGTTGGTTTCAGAGTCGAGGGCCACCTGGACATCATCTGTCTCGGCCGTGCAAAGGATAAAACGATCGGTAAGATCATACATTTTTTTTATTTAAAAACATTAAAGGATTTAAATCATCTCCTCAAAATAGTATGGGACCTCGTTTTGACCAATCCCCTACTCCTAATACATGTCATGGGGCAGTGAAAACAACACACTCAAATGAGGTTGACCAGGATGTGATAAATAGACCTGTCTGTCTGTCTGTCTGTCTGTCTGTCTGTCTGTCTGTCTGTCTGTCTGTCTGTCTGTCTGTCTGTCTGTCTGTCTGTCTGTCTGTCTGTCTGTCTGTCTGTCTGTCTGTCTGTCTGTCTGTCTGTCTGTCTGTCTGTCTGTCTGTCTGTCTGTCTGTCTGTCTGTCTGTCTGTCTGTCTGTCTGTCTGTATGTCTGTCTGTCTGTCTGTCTGTCTGTCTGTCTGTCTGTCTGTCTGTCTGTCTGTCTGTCAATCACACTTATGCTCTGTGACATCCATGTGGACTCCAGCAGCTGCACATTTGCTGCTGAATTACTCTCCCTCCTGGACTTCAAGGTCCCACATCAAGGGTCACAGTGTGCTAAATATAACGGCATAACTCCCTCCCATCTGCAGTGCCTGGTGTTTCTGACCATCTTGCCATCCTCTTCAGAACTCCCGTCCCACTGTCCGTTCCAGACAGTGCACCAAATGCTCACAACATCAAGACGGTGAGTGCTGAGTGGACCTGAACAATCTTCCGGCAGATCTCCAACCTTCCTTTCCTCAGCAAAATCCTTGAAAGGGCAGTTTCAACACAACCTTTTTAATCTGCCTTCAGACCAAACCACAGCACCAAGACCGCCCCCCATCAAAATCACCAACGGCCTTCTCATTGCTGCTGACTCCGGCCACATCAGTATCTTCATGCTCCTCGACGTCTCTGTCTGACCACAATGGCCTCACCGGTACAGCTCTCTCTTGGTTCCACTCATATTCTTCCAGCAGGAAACACCAACTCACCATCAGAGCCTTCAGTTTCACCCTGGCCCCAGTCAACCAGGTTGTGCCTCAAGGCTCTGTGCTTGGCCCAATCATTTTCATCATTTGCATGCTCCCCCTTGGCCATATTATGTGTCAAGTCTATAAGAAGTAACAGTAAGAAGCATTTTGTATGAAAGTATTCTGTACTTCTGTATGACAACTATTAAAGAAACTTGAAACTTGAAGTCTGAGCTTTCACTCCAACGACACAGAGCTGTATCTCACCACCAAACCATCCTCTCAGCTCCTCCCTCAGTCCCTTGTCAACTGCCTACATTAAATAAAACTCTGGATGTCATCAACCTTTGACAAGCTCAACACCAACAAGACAGCTCATGGTTCTGGCTCCAAAGGCGCTGCTCCATGAGGCTAGAGATCTGCTTCTGAATGTGGACGGCTTCTCTGTCCCCTGAAGTCCACAACCTGGGTGTATTACTGGACTGTACACTCTCCTTTCAGTCTCACATCAAGTATGTGACAAAAGACACATTATTTTACCTCAAAAAACATCTCAAGACTCCGGCCTTCACTCACTGACTGTGACGGAGACCTTCATACCTTGGCTACTGTAATGGAGTCCTGTCTGGGGTACCCAGCAATGCCCTGAACAGGCTCCAGTATGTGCACAACTCACCTGCCAGGGTTCTCACCAACACCAACACCTCCACTGGCTCCCAGGCAAGTCCTGTATCTCATACAACATCCTCATACATACAAATCCATCCATGCCCCCAGTACCTTAGAAATAAACGTGTTGCATAAAAGCATACCCTTAGTATACACCTATAGTAAGTAAATGATTCCCTTATGTGTTGCTAGAAGGTCCTTAGTAACCATTGTCCCATATATTTCTTAAAAGTTAAATAATTGGAAGTCCTCTGTAACAAGACAATGGCTAAATGTATGGTGATTGGAGAGGAAAAGGAGATACTGTAAATGGTAAATGGACTTATCCAAAGCGCTTTACAATTTAGTTCCTCACATTTGACCCATTCACTCACAGATTCACACACCGACAGCGGAGGCAACCATGCAAGGTGTCAACCTGCTCATCGAGAGCAATTAGGGGTTAAGTGTCTTGCTCAAGGACACTTCGACATGCTGCCCAGGAGGAGAGGGAATCGAACCGGGAACCTCCGGTTTACCAGACGACTGCTCTACCTACCTGTACACTGTACACAAATCTTCGTGACAGTGAAAACCTATGAGCAATGCACAACATCGGGTTGTACCCGATTTCCCCAGTCAAATTGGATTTGGCTGTTCAATTTGACGATTCAATTATAAAAAAAAAATGTGTTTGCTTTGTTTTTTCTCATAGACTCTCTGGCAATCAGAAAATAAATGCCATGAGTTTCAGCATGGTTCTGAGCACATTAACATCAACTCTACAAGTCATGGGGATACTTTTGAGCATTTAAATGGCAATAAAAAACAGCTGCGTAACACACTTTAGTTATTCATTATGTCAGAAAGACCACCTGGAGGCTAAACAAATTAGGTTGTCCAGGGTCCTGAAACAACATAGTAAGAGTGACGGCAGAAAATGTTTTGATCTCCCTACTGTCACACTGTGTCACAGTAATATTTTCATATTTCCTCAGAAGAACTGCAATCTCATCTTCTGTCGAATTGGCTTTATTTTCCATTTTGTATTCTCATTTTTGTCCATTTTGGAGAAGCTAAAAATAATGCTGTTTTGCGTTAAAGGATGTTAATGGATGATGATGCGAGTAAGATGTAACCATGGTAACTGAAGTGCACAAATGTGTTGTATTATGACAGTAACTACCATGGAAGCATCAGTTAAACACTTAGGCAAGGAGGCTTATTGCAACACTTTTATTAAATGAACCCCTGAACTTAGAGAAATGTTGGGAAAAACTTAATTTTGAAACTTAACACTTTCAGCACCAGCCGTTTTATCCATCCTTGTAGTCAATGGGCCACGCTTTAAAAGATAGGGATTTTCACTGTGCACCACAATGTTTGCAGGGCTATATCTATATTATAGCTATAGGAGACAATATGGCTCATTTGACAGTCACTATCCCTTGTCCAACATGTAAAAAAGAGTACATTTGTTCATGTATACGTTCACGTGTTATCCCGTGGTGAATATTGTATTGTTTCAGAGTGATCCTGGCTAATTCCTGGAAGCTGCGTTATGGAGCGATTTTTGATGCTCTGATCGTCAGCAACGGCATTTTTTTTTAATACTACATACGTTGATCGTTGCGATCGATGTGAAATCATTTTGGATCAAAGTAGGATTGATGTCATATAGTCCTTACCTTTACTAGGAGGTGTCCCAAAAAGAATATTCCAATTGTCTGATTGCGATTTCCAGTAGTAATGTGTGCTGAACGTGTTTCAAAGTGCTCGGATGAAGCGATTCACTTAGGCTGCGGTTACACTAGGGCAGGGGTCGGCAATAGGCGGCCCGCGGGCCGACATTGGCCCGCCAGCAATAATTTCTGGCCCGTCAGTTTATTTTGAGAATATGATATTTATTTTACGCACGGGAAATATTCACTTGTGACGCCAGAGTGTCTTTGTGAAGCTGTATCTATCTATTCATCATATCTATGTCTGTCACTATAGCCAATTGAAATGCTAGAAATGGTCATGTGGACTGGGAGAACCAATGGAATAGTCCCACCGGGCCGCGCGTATATTTTCCCTAACCCACTTTCACTTCCGCGTTCGGGGTGCGAGCGATTAACGTTACCAAAAATGTGTTAAAAAAAACAAAACAAACGTCTTTGGATAGCTTCTTTGCAACGGGGAAATACCAACTGAGGAACCAGAAGAGGAGCCTACGACCTCCAAGACACATAAAGCTTCTTTTAATAAACAGGAGTCATACTTAAAATACGGGTTTATCGCAACAGGTCGGTGATTCTTGCGTGCCGAGGTCCTCTCTGCATAATATGTGGCGACAAGATAGCAAACGAGGCAATGATGACAACTGTGTTCAAGTTGGCAGATAAAGTAGCTGCATTCAACGCCAATCTGGAATTGGAGGGCGGCGAGTGGATATTTGACATGTTTCAAACATTAGCAGGGATTTTGGAGGACTGAAACAAGCCCAGGGCAGTTATGGTGAGTCGTGTTTTCATGCATTCTGATCTGCTGTTCATCACTCGCCGCAGTGATCTGCAACACCTGATCTGCTGTTCATGAATGAATGAATGAATGAATGAAAACTTTATTAACAGATTGCAGAATGGGTACAATACAGTACGGCTCAATACACACAATTGTTAAGGGGATGCAGACCAGAGAAAGACGTTTGTCTTGTTTACATCAGGGTCCCCCATTTGCGAGTGCATCATGCTCGCTTATGCCTGTATTTTTTACTGTTGTGAAGCACTTTGAACTGCAACCTCTGTATGAAAAGTGCTATACAAATAAAGTTATTATTATTATTATGTGTATGCACCCGCCGCGGTGCTGCATTTTTCACTATCATTATATTAAATTAGCCATTGTTTTTGGTCCTGGCCCGCCATTCAATGGCTTGGGGAAAATTTGGCCCGTGGCCAGACCTAATTGCCGACCCCTGCACTAGGGCCATTTCATTTTGTTTAATTTCGCTTTTGAAAAAAAAACGCTGCGTATTGGCAGGCAACTAAGAGTTAAGTTAGACGTCATTTTGTCACGTCTACTATATACATGTAGTACAATGCCAAAGCAGTAGGTGGTGATGTAGTTCAAACATGAAGGCAATTTTCAACCAATCAGAAAAGGTTGAACGCGTCACTCCACATCCTGCTCAAAATCTCAGAGAGCCACCATCTTTATACCTCGCATGAGCCATTTAGCTACATAGCATTTATTTTTCAGCAAGAAATAAAGTGCAATAAACAAAAACTGATACATTCACTGTGTGTTCTGCCTCATTTGTTGATGATTTGTTGATGAAACAAAACTAACATCAACACAATTGACCACCAAGAGCGGAGTTTAGTCTCACAAAAATATCGCAGATTTTGTTAGCTTACGTGCTAACGTGATTGGGATATGCCATTATAACAGTATAGCATTGTGGCTAGCAGCGAAGTAACGTTAATGCTAGCAGAATGAATAGATGTAAACTTTATTTAACAGATTGCAGAATGGGTACAATACAATACGGCTCAATACAAACAATTGTTAAGGGAATGCAGACTGTTGTAGCTTGGACTGGACTCCTTATAACAATAACTTGACAACACATGGTAGCCGCAGCTACTTGGGACAGCTCTGCTGTAAACACTGGAAATAACCGTGCAGGTCTCTACTGCGCATGGGCATTGGGCAGAACGGCTCCGTATCCGGCTCGCACAGATTACATTGTCGCCGAGTTTCCAAAAACGAAAACACCTTTTCAGCGTTCCCGCTAGGGGAACGCATTTTCCTGCCAAAACTGCGTTTCTTTTTAACTTGGACATGCAATCGTAATCATTCAGCAACAAAACGTTCCTGTTTTCGCCCAGTATAACCATGGCCTTAGCTTGGTCTAAATTCTCCACCCGGACCATATACAATGTAACACACAGTGTGAAATAAGGTTTCAAAGGGTAGGCGATATTGCCACCTAGCAGGATTCGGCCGGTATTGCACTCTCGGCTTCTCAGAATGAGTTCCAATGGTAACACCGAGGTCCGTGAGACTGTATAGAATAAAAAAAATCAAATAAAAGAAAAAACTATGAAAACGATCGTAAACCCGACTATACTCGGGTTTTGGCGCTCAACGGTTGGCAAGATAACCCGACTATAGTCGTGGTTGGCCGTGAATGAGTTAAGGTAGTTTATGCAACCGGGCACAGGTCTGAGACTGATGGTTAATCAATGGTTTGTTAACATATTGTTCCTCATCAGTTCCTAGGTATTTAATCATTATTATTATGTCCCCTGAGCTACCATAACCTTTGTAATGAGAAGCATGTCATATCCAACCAATATAAAGCTAGGAAATCAAACGAGATATCTCCATCTATGATGGTTGAATTTATTTAAAATAAATTTAATTAAATTAAATACTGGTATTATCCTTTAAAGATCCCCTCCAGATCTATTTTAAACCTCTAAAGATGTTCTATATTGAATAACCATTTGTATAAATGTGAATTTTCCACCAAATTGTTCAACAAACTTCTGAAAATTGCAGCAGCTCTACACCTACTCTCATTGAGAATACAGGGATCTATGAATTATGCAAATTGGCAACAAGCACCCATTGATATTTACCAAGAAGTCCATGCCGGCAGCTTATGGGAATGAATGAAGTTTATTTTTCGGTCTTGTTTACAGACAAATCAAACACACCTGTGTGGACTTGCAAAATGAAAAGAAGAAAAATCACAAATGTACATATTCAAGGCAAGCTCACACACAAAATCAAAAGTCAACGACCGAAAAAAAGGAATAGGCTGAATGAAGCACATGTTTATTTTTGCCTATCCTTTACAAATTCTTAAAAACGAAATCTTTTTTAATATAAGAAAGAAAAACTTAAAATATGCTGCAAGATATACTTTTTTGAAAGAAAAAAACAAATGTTTGGTGTTTTACTCAAAACTGTACTCCTGAATTATTTTATCCTTTAAGGCTTTTTTAAATCTCCCCTGAGAAGTACACAACTTCAACCCGTCACTAAGGCTATTCCATAATTTAACTCCCAAAATTGAAACACGTCTAGCTTTTACATTAGTTCTTACCTTTTTACATGTTTTAAGAATACATAACCCTCTTATGTCCTACAATACCCATTCAGCTTCCTGTGTATGCTGAAGCTAACCACATAGTGAAGCATGATAGGTTAGACCTATTAGTGACATCATACATGCATCTCCGATTTCAGGAAAGTACAGAAAATCTCTCCCTCCAGGAGAAGAATGTGAAAAAGATGCTCTGATGGCAGGTTCTGCACAAATAACAATCTGTATAGTCAAAGGCATGCCCCCCCCCCCCCCGCCACACACACACTGCTACCAAACCACTCAGACAGGTATTAACAATCTCTCCAGTGTTACAGTGCCAACCATGATCACACTTATCCGCTTGTGCTGTGAGGCTTAGACTGTGTCCTCTGAACCCTCCTGGCTTGTCTGAAAACATTAAAGATCAATGGACCCGCCACTCTGCTGAGAAGCAAAGATAGCGCCTGACAAAACACCATCTTTTTCCCCAAAATAATCTCAATTCAGCAGCCCTCTATGACGCACACACACACACACCATGCATCCGCTACTCTTCCGAGGAGGCGAATACATTATTCTAGCCGCTGACCACCAGGGGTATACTGTATGCAAAGCGGTGTGGAAAAAAAGAGCCACACACATCGCCCTGTTGCCTTTGAACCCCCACAATAAAACCGACTCCTTGAAGTTTTATCTTTTTTATTTATTTACAAAAGACTTCATTTACCCCATTTCTCCTTGGACCGCCAAGCGTATGCCGCTCGGACGGAATCCTCTCAAAGAAAATAAAATAAATAAAAACAGAAACGCGTCTCCTTTAATCTTCTTTATGCTCGGCAGCAGAGGCAGCTTCATGCATTTAAATGGGGCCATCCCACGGACACACGTCACGGCCAAGGCATCGGCGGGGACCACAGATGAAGGACTCCCATATTTCACCCCTTCTCTCTCTCTCTCTCTCTCCCTCTTACTCCATGCTTCTCGCCGCTCTCCTCCAGATGATGAAGATTGGCAGCTCCTGAACTTTTCCTATGTCGACGACCCTGAAGAGGGAAGACAGAGATCCACATAAGGGCCACGGGCTCTTTTTTTGGCCTCTTTTTGTTTAGTCCATAATTCCATAACTGCCAATGCTGTAGGCATGGGGACATAACAGCAGAGGAAATCACTCCCATACACTCTTTCAGTGGAATTAAACCATTCTTCTTTTCACTGGGGTCCGTCTAGAAAACCATCAAGGACCCATGGGGGGAGGGGGGGGCAGAGTCACTACCCAACCAGCCGAGAAAGCCACTTGCCACTCTCCTCCATCGTTCGCCCATCCATCACTCAGTCCGTCTCTGCCGTGACCCAAGCCTGTCGGATAGTGCGTGCGTGCGGGCGTGCGTGCGTGCGTGCGTGCGTGCGTGCGTGCGTGCGTGCGTGCGTGCGTGCGTGCGTGCGTGCGTGCGTGCGTGCGTGCGTGCGTGCGTGCGTGCGTGCGTGCGTGCGTGCGTGCGTGCGTGCGTGCGTGCGTGCGTGCGTGTGTGTGTGTGTGTGTGTGTGTGTGTGTGTGTGTGTGTGTGTGTGTGTGTGTGTGTGTGTCGGCCCTCTGCCACTCAGCCTGGCCGGTGCTCAGGTCGATCCCCCCGCTAGGGCCCTGATCCCACAACATTTCCTCTGTAGGCTGGAGATGAGCAGAGAACTACATGAGGTCAGGATTGCAGAGGAACATGACAAAATGAACAATGTGATTGGCGCCGACTGTGCCGAGTCAATGCTTTCTCTACATCAATCTCACAGACGCTGCTTGTTGTGTACAGGACTGGACTACACTGTACATTTCAACACGCATACCATGTGTCTATTACTATTGCCTGCACATCCTCAGTGTTTATTTTTTTCATTTTCATTTTTTATCTCAAATACGTGAATTAGTTGGCGGATTCCTCTCCCTCAGTCCTCTGGCCCACCAGATGTTTGGAGTAGTGTCTAGTTGGACCATACAGTATGCTAGTTAGCGATGATGTAGTGCTTTACATCAGGATCGCAGAATATATTGGATGTGTTATTTGGATGTGTTATTGATGGAGCCCAGGGCTTGAAATGTTGGGGTTAGAAATAAGGTTAGTGGATTAACCTCTTAAGCCCGACGGGTCCGGTCCCGGTCCCAAGATGACATCACATCATCAATCTGTCTAGAATGTATGACATAATGTTAGTTTTTTCCCCCAATTGGATCCAACAGTAAACATCCTAACCATGTCACAACAGCAGTCATAGTGTATATTTTCAGCAGTACGTTTGTTTACCAATAGGTTAAAGTGTTAACCTATTTCCACCACTTTCACTGTATCAAATAGGACGACTGTATCCCCTCGCCACCACTTTCACTGTGTTGCAGGGGGTGTGATAGTTCTCCGTGTGAGAGAGCTGGTGATGGCATGTCGCTGCAGTGTGGGAAATTGCATACAGGCTTGTTAGGCTGTGATCACATTGGATGTTTTTTTCTTGCTCTCAAACGCGAAGCGTGGTGGTATACATAGAGCATCGAAAGTGCCCGAATACTCACATAAAGTACAAGTAGCTTGAAACAGTAGCGACAGAGTGAAATGGTGGAAAAACCTAAGGAGCGTCCAAGAAAGGTTTGTGGGGAGGATGCTCCAGATAAAAAAAGAAAGTTCTGCACTGTATCTGTAACACAGAGGGAGAGGTTCATGTTTTGATTGTGATGTAAAGCTATAGTGTGTGTGTGTGCGTGCGCTGTGTGTGTAGAGCTGCCGTGGTATTGATTTTTTCCTTACCGCACAAATTAGCGAAGACATTCAAACCGCTGCGGTAACCGCCATAAAAAAATGATTGGCACCTAAATAAACTTTTCGAATGCATTCATTTCTGTAGTAGTCTATTCTTTATAGCCTCTAGTCTAACGTTAAATGTCTATCTTTATTCCAGTGTTGTCATTAAGAGGATGACTTTGCAGCAGGAATATTGGTTGAAAACAGCTGGTTCTTGAAACTGCTGTTCTTGAAACTGCTGGTCGCGGTAGCTAACGTTAACCAAACGCTTGGTTCAATAACCAACTAGGAATTAATTGACTGTGTCCTATCTATCTGCATAACAGATAATAACGTCGTGGAATCGTTTGTTCAACCCGGTGGCCAGCGAATTAACCCCAGCTAAAGCTAGTGATGGATCTAGTTATTACATGGGGTTCACTCAAGAGTTAAACTGCTCACTCAGCCCTATTGTTACATTTGATAGCCAACAGTTTAATCCCTAACGTTATGTGTAGCTGGCTATCCTTCAACACATTCCATAACACGGCCCAGGAGTACATTTTAGCTTATTCTACCAGGTGCCGTTTCTACCAACCTGTTACAGACCCGAGTTTATACCCAGCAAATAGACGGAGCCAACTTGCTAACGTTTACGCTAACATTAGCGTGGGCAACTGCACTCAGCGCACACACACACACACACACACACACACACACACACACACACACACACACACACACACACACACACACACACACACACACACACACACACAATATGGCATATCTACTGCTCCAGAACAGAACCAGAACTTACCTGTCCTCGCTAACCGTGACCACTCCGTCTTCTTTCGGGATCAAAACGGCAGCATCTACGGCATCCGAATGCCGTTCGATTGGGTTTCGCTACAAGATCCATGTTTTTAGCAGAATTCAAAGCGAAAACTTTCCATAGCAGCACAGCACATTCTGTGGTTCGATCAGAATGTTAACTGCGCAACTGCAAGTGGAAACTTTCGAACACATGGCTTGTAGAAAATAGGCTATACACAACTATAATAATTATTATTATAAAAAAAAACTAAAAAAAAACAGCCGGTGATGCTGTAATCAGCTTGACTCTGCGGTGGGCGTGACGTGATAGCGATACCGCGATAATGCGGTAACCGCAGCAGCCCTATGTGTCTGTGTTGTGTGTGTGTGCATGTATGAGAAGATGAATGGAAGAGCTGTTCCGTTCCAGCGCTTTAGTCAATGGGAGGACGGGGAAATTTGCTTAAACTATATCTTAAATTATGGCTATGTGTCTAATACACACGTCGCTTATCAATGACTTGCTTGCAGTCAACATGTACGAAACGGATTGTTTTTTCATTGGTACATTTCCGTTTTATACCGTTTTGAATATGAGTATAGTTATAGTGTATAAAGTTATAGAGTATAAAGATTTCTAGTAATTCCAGAGAAATCCACGATAATAGCTCTTTAGTGGAATACACAAAACACGTTGTAATTTTCTCTGCTGATTTATTAATCTATTTCAAATAAACGCTAGATTATCGATAGTATATGTGTCCTTATGCACGCTAGAGAAGCGGGCTGAAAAATTGATTATCCATGACTTGATCAGCGCTAACGTTACGCACACACACACACACACACAATGGCGGAGAAAAAAACATCTGATTAACCCAATACTGGTAAAATAGAGTCCTTACCTCACATCAGATGTTCTGCAAAAAGATTGATAAAATTCCTGATCGCCATTCCAAATACTGATCGCGTTTATTGATCCAACGTTATTGTAACTGAGGGGTACAATTCCCTGGCTGTATTGATAAGTATGGTATCATTAAACCACTACCGTCTTATGTACATTCCTACTGGCCATACAGTACACAGGTATCTAATGATGAACACTTCCCCACAATGACTCGGTTCCACACAAAGCTGTATTTAAGTATTTATTAGCAGCAAAAGGTACATAATATACTTTACTTTACTTCACTTTGGATGCGCTTATAAGGCAAAGGAATGTGCGTAGGCAAATCAATAACGAATGTCCATTCTCATATTACTCAGGAGATAATCATACAACCTGAATCTTAGGGAATTATATCTATGGTACACTAGTAATATAGCGGGAGATACTGGTAGGGTCCCCCCGGTTGTAAGCCAGCAAGGGTAGAGGATCTGTCGGTAGTAGAGTCTGGGTCAACGATGATAAGGAGACTCCGAGTACAGGAGACGGTGCAATAAGATCTTGATCCACAGACGAATACAGCTGTTCTCCGTAGCATGTAGCTCCACATGGAAGAAAGCTAGCCGGCCTCAGACTTCTGAGAGGCAGACTCGACGTGGCTCCTCACAGGTTAAATCCCACACACTTGTGGGTGTCGGCGATTCTCCGCTCCATTAATTACAGGACCAAAAGCAAATATAATCTAGCCGAAAAGGGCTATGCAGTCGTCGGTAGGTTATCCAGTGTACATAATCCACACAGTCCTCGTCTAGGGCCCCTCGGGTGAAAGCGCCATGGTAAGCAGCCCAGCCTGGATAAGCACTCTAGCTGATACGAGGAAACGTTGGTGATGCTGGTCACTGTAGAACTTTAGCTGCACGATACACTATACACAAATAGACTATTACTGACTTAATAGAATAGGTCTAACTCGACGGTACAGCGTTAAACTCTGACACTTCAGTTATTAATTCGCACGCGGTCTCAATGCTCTATTTGGGGCCAAACAGGCCATACTTCACCGCACGTCGTATCGTGGGTGAGGCTTCAACTTTAGTTACTAAGAATGCTTCTGTATTCACCTGCGCCGTATTTATACGCTTAGATGAATAAACTAGTACCAGCTTTATTCCTGTCTCATATACTTGCGCAGTACCGTTCATGTCCAGGCATGTCCCCGGCGGTGACTTTGAACCCGACATTGAAGGTATGGCCATGGCGCCTGTGGACCGCTGTCCAATAGGAGAATGAAATATTATGGTCTGTACTAGGCTAAAGGGATATTCCGTGTATATGTACAAGGAATATACAAGGGATATCAAACGATATACAAATATTATGCAATATATATCAATCAATAAATATATATATTCGGTTTAATCTGATCCTTCGTAACAGCCGCCTCCTAATTAGTCCCACCTAATTAGCTAAACAGAGACAGATTAACCGCACTGTCCACTACTCAATGTCTGTTGTGAGGGTAGGGCAGTTCACAAAGTCATGGGGTCATGGTCGTCATCAATGGTATCGGGGAGCCTTGGCAACTCTATTAGCCTCGCCACGGGTCGGGTGTAGATCCGCCCTTGGACGAGCACTTCGGCCGCTCTGACCTTTCCGTCGGCACCGGTGATCACTTTGCTTACGCGGCCAGCCGGCCACATAGCTCGGGGTAGTGACTGGTCGATAATCATGACGACTGTTCCTTCTGTCAAATTGTCTCTCTCTTTCACCCATTTCTGGCGGGTCTGTAGAGACGGTAGATAGTGGAGTAGGAAGCTGTTCCAAAACTTGTCAGCCAATACTTGGCTGTACCTCCACATTCTTCGGCCGCTCGCTTCTTCAGGCCTGTACACTGTCTGTGGTAGCGCGGGGTCCAGCCGCGCCATCAAGAGAGTGTTGGGGGTGACTGGGTCGACATCTGCTACATCACTTGAGACGTAACCGAGGGGCTTTGAGTTCAATATTTCCTCGATCTCCGTGAGGACTGTCATTAGGACTTCTTCCGCCACGGTCTGGGCCCCAAGCACGGCGTACAGGGCTGTCTTTATTGAACGTACTTCTCGTTCCCAAGTTCCACCGAAGTGAGGTGCATTCGGGGGATTAAACTGGAAGTCAATCTGGTATGGAGCGAGGTGGGTCTTAAGTTCTGGGCCCATAGCTTGGAAGCTCTCTCTCAGCTCTCTCTCAGCTCTCTTTCTCCGCCTTTGAAGTTTGTCCCGTGATCAGACAATAATATAGACGGTTTGCCTTTCCGCGATGTGAATCTTCGGAAGGCCATAAGGAATGAGTCTGTGCTCATGGTTGGAAGGAGTTCTATATGCATCGCTCGGGTGGTCATGCATTTGAATACAATACCCCACCGCTTCTCGGTCCCTCTTCCTTTCTTTACATACAGCGGGCCGAAACAGTCCATACCGGTGGAGTGAAAAGGCTTGTCGCCGAGTCGGAGGCGACAGGGAGGTAGGTCAGCCATCCGGGGTATACTGGGCTGTGCTCGCCATTTACGACAGTCTAGACAAGTCCGCTGGAAACGTCGTACTGCTTCTCTCCCTTGCAGTATCCAATAACGACGTCTGATCTCCGCGAAGACTCTCTCTGCCCCGGCGTGATGCACATCCTCGTCGTATTTCTTTATGATCAGCTCTGTGACCTTGTGTCGGCTGTTTAAGACTATCGGGTACTTGACGTCATCCGGTAAGTCTGGAGCTCTCCGCAGACGACCACCCACTCTGATGAGACCATGGGCGTCGCTCTCGGGGGCTAGGTGGAGCAATCTGCTGTCTGACGGGACGGGCTTTGCTCCCTGTAGACAGTCTAGCTCATCGGGAAACAAGTCTCTCTGGGCTCGTTGTAGGAGAAGAAGTTCTGCTTCTTCGTAGTTAGCTGCAGTAATGTCAGTAGTGAGCTGAACCTCTGGGTGGTGCCACAGGAATGTCTTTAGCTGCGCACTCTCAAGGGTGAGGCAATCGTCTATGTCGGGGTCTGTGGAGACGAGTGTGGTTCTCTGCCTCCTCTTTACTCGCTTCCCGTGGGGTGGGTGTAGGCCACTCTTCTTCCGGGAGCTTGAGGAACTCTGGCCCGTCACTGTATAGATTGTGACGGGTGAGGTCATCCAGGGACATTCCCCGGGTGATGACGTCAGCTGGGTTGTGTTTTGTGTCCACATACCTCCAGCTTGCTGCTTCTGTTAAATCTTGGATCTCTGTGACTCTGACTCCCACGAAGACCTTGTATCTACACGAATCAGACCGGATCCATGTGAGTACTGTCGTGGAGTCTGACCACAAGATTGTTCTTTGCACCGGGATGGTGAGTTCACGTTGGATTAACGTGGCGAGTTGCGCTCCTGCTAGGGCTGCGCAGAGCTCTAGACGCGGGATAGATTGTTGCTTGCGTGGGGCTATTCTTGAGCGAGCCAGGATGAAAGCAGTATGTATTTCTCCTCCCTCCTCTCGGGCACGCAAGTAGGCCACCGAACCGTAGGCTACTTCGGAGGCGTCGCTGAAGACGTGCAGGTCCATCTGGCACGTCTCCGGCCTCACTGTGGGTGGGAAGTAGCTGCGGCGTATGTTGACACCTGGGAGTGAGCTGAGTTCTGTCTCCCACTCTCTCCATGTGGAGGCAAGGTGTTCGGGTATGGGGTTGTCCCAGCCCTGGTCCTTGTCCCATAACGCTCTTACAATCATCTTTGCCCTGGTGGTGTAAAGTAGAATACATCCCAACGGGTCATATTGTCTGGCGAGTGTTCTGTATACACTCCGTCTTGTGGTCGGTAGTGCAGTCGACCTTCCCTGCTCCTTGGTCAGGGGTGTGTGTTTATAATGGAACGAGTCTGTTTTGAAGCACCAGACTAGTCCTAATGTCATTTCTTGGGCTTCTCCTGTGATGGTCGCCATCCAGGTCTTGCTGCTTGCTGCCTTGTCCTCGGGGGAGAGGCTGCGCAATACTTGGGGGTTGCTGCTGGCCCACTGCCTGAGATCAAAGCCGCCTTTGATCAGGGAGGCGCGGAGCTTGAGTAGAAGGGCCTCGGCTTCTTCTGGCGTCGAGACGCTTTGCAGACAGTTGTCCATGTAGAAACTATTTCCTACACTTTGTCGGACCTCTTCATCAGCTGCTGGGTCCTCTGCGACGTGTTTTTGCAGTGCAAACGTAGCACAGCATGGGCTGCATGTGGTTCCGAAAGGGAGGACTTCCCATTGATAGATGGCTGGTTGCTCGTCCCCGATCCTCTCTCTCCATAGGAACCGCAGCAGGGGCTTGTCCTCCTCCACTAGTCTCACCTGCAGGAACATCCCTTTGATGTCGCCGCTGATGGCCACCTTGTCTTGGCGGAAACGTAGTAACACGCCTAGTAGAGAGGGGCCGAGTGTTGGGCCGGGCAAGAGCTCTTTATTCAGATTTTGTGATCCGATCTGGTAGCTGCAGTTGAACACAATACGATCCTTGCCGTTGTGGTGGACTTTGTGGTGCGGCACGTACCATGATTCGGTCGTCTGATCGGCCTCTTTAATGTCAATTTTCTTTATGTGTCCCGCTGTGATTAGCTTGTCAATCTCAGCGCGGTACACAGTCTCTTGAGCGGGGTCTCTGGCTAGGCGCCGCTCTGTGTTCAATAGATACCGCTCCGTCGCTTCTTTTGGGGCGTGGAAGGTAGGCATACCCTCTCGCCTCAGGAGTGGAGTTGCGTATCTCATCACTCCGTTGACTTTGACTCTCTTTGTCCCCCGCTCGAGGAGGGCTATAGCGTAAATGTCTTCCTTGGAACGAATGTCTTTCTTTTCGTTCTTAAAGGGCATTGTCTTTAGTGTCCATAGCCTCTCGACATGCTGTAGGAGGGTGGTGTCTTCTTCTGTCACTCTGGAGTGGAGGCAGCTAGTGGCTGCTGTTCGGTTAAGAGACCTAGCGAGGGGGCCTTGTAGTGTCCATCCTAGGCGGGTCTCGACTGCTGCAGGACAGCCTCTGGGCCCTGTGTGGACCCGGTCCATCGGGACGATGAGGTCTGCATGGTCGGAGCCTATCAGCAGGGTCGGGGTGGCACCGTCTATGAGCGGTATAGGTAGTTGACGCAGGTGCACATATTTATCCATCAGCTTGGCGATGGGGTAGGTGTACTGCGACAGGCCTATGTCTTGGCTGGTGAAAGCGTTAGTGATCCTATACCGTCTCTCTGGCTGCCCGCTTGCTGCGATAGTGAAGGAGACATTCTCGCCCTTTATCGTATTTAGATCTCTTCTTATTGTCCGAATCGTCATCTGGTCTTCGCTCCCCCGCAGCCCCAGCTGGGCCGCAGCGGACGCGAGGAGAAGGGTCTTCTCTGACCCGTCGTCAAGGACGGCGTAAGTGTCCATGACCTTGTCTTGGTAACTCAATGTTACGCGGACCACCTTTAAGAGCACCCGGGCGCCCCCGCTGCTGGTGGGGTCAATGTACATAACACTTGCCTTTGTGCTGCTTGAGGGTGCAGGCTTTCTTCTGTTACTGTCGTGTAGGACGTCTAAGTGGGCTCCGTCACACCGACTACACCTCTTCTTTAAGCGGCAATCGGCTGCCATGTGACTGCGCGCACATCGGTAACAGCGTCGGTTGGACTTTATCCATTGACTCACCTCGTCGGTGGTCATCTTCTTGAACGTGTCACAGTGTGACAGCCAGTGTTCCTTTTCGCAGTACGGGCACACCATCTTCCACTTCTCTTTCATCGAGGGGGTACTGTGGTTCTTGTTGCTCGGTACTGATTCTGATTGGTGCATGACGGTCACCAATCTGCGGCCATCGTTTGCTCTCCTAGGTCCCTCTCTGGAGCTTGGTGTGCTCCGCATGAACGTATCCAACCGTAGGCTGTTGACTTCTCTCGCCAGGAAGTCGGCTAGGTCTAGGAGGGATGGCTCGGGACCGTTAGGATCACGGTGGTCTCTTTGCCGCCTGAAGCGCTCTTGTCGGGCGGGCGGAAGCTTCTCTAAAATCCTCTCGACATTAGAGTTTGCGTACAGTTTGTGCATACCCTTTTCCTTTTGCGCCCCCAGCATCCCTACCAGGGATTGTACCTTGATAGACAGGTCATCTAGTGAGCGATTGTCTGTGGCTGGGGGTAGACGGTCAATATTCCTTATCTCTTGTATTACGTAGTCCCATATGCGTCCATATCTTTGGTCGAGTGCTGCTAGAGCCGCGGTGTATGGGGTAGTAGAGGTGGCATATGCCAGCGCTATATTGTGCGCTCGGGGCACCTTGAGGTGCTTTAGTAGGATAGCATATTTGTACGGTTCATCAGCTACATCGGACATCATTGTCTCTAAGCACATTCGTAGCTCTGTGTACTGTGCTCTGTTCTCGTGTGTGAAGTCCGGGAACGTCGGTGTGCCAATGTACGATGCCATGGATGGCTGGCACATCGGTGAGCGTTGGAAGAGAGGCCTCCTAGGCGAGTCTCCTCTTACGTGTCTTGGTGGGCTGGTACCTGCTGGGTACCATGGCCCGCGTACCCAGGTGCTGTTCCTCGGGGCTGGTCGTGCGTCAAGCTCACCCGTGAATTGAGTCGGGGGTCTGTAGCGCAGAGCCGCGGGGGTAAAGCCTGGGCTGTACTGGACCTCCTGATCCTGTGGAGTACTGTGCTGCTGTTGGGCTTGACTCTCCTCCTCTCCCTCTTCTTCTTCCTCTGGCAGGTCATCTAGATCCTGTAGTCGTCTATTTAGCCTCTCCGCGGTGTAGACCGGTTCTTCCCTGTAGCTGGGTCTCGCTTGGACCGGTCGGGGAAGGGGTTCGGAGAGGGGTATAGGCTCTCTCTGGTGGTCGGGCTCAGGGTCGCTTGATCGGGTAGGGGAGGGTGCCCTTGACCCTTGTCTTGACGAGGCCCTGGAGCCCCGTGCGGAGGGAGGGGGGGTTGCCCTGGTAATCAGCTGCTCCATTATATGCGCTTGTAATCGGTCGCGCTCGGCTTCGCGCTTCTCTTTGGGCACCGGCAGCGGCGCGCTGGGCTTCGGCGGCGGCGCGCTGGGCTTCGGCCCGGTCTCTTCCCATATTCTCTTCCGTCTGAAGGCGTCTAATCTCTAGACGTATACGGTCTTCGTCACTCCGTTGCTGCGCTTGAAGGCGTTCTCTTTCCATGGAAGAATGTTCGCGCTCACTAAGCGTCTGTGCTTGGAGTCGATCGCGCTCGGTTGAGGCTGCCAGGCTGGCGAGGAAGGCCTGTGCCAGCATCTTGTCCGCCTCGCTGGGGGAAGACGCTGGTTGAGGTGATCCGCTCCTGGTAGTACTCGTTGGAGATCCGTTCTCCTGTGGCGAGTCAAGGAGATCCATCTCCGGGGTGCTCATCCCTTCTTGTAGTGGGTCGAGTTCCATCCCTGAAGGGCTTTCTTTATCCTGGAGCTCTCCGGGGACTACTTCTTCGGTCTTGGCGGGGGGTAAAGTCATGTCAGGTCCCTCCTGGTCCCCACCGTGAGCTTGGTCAGTTACGTTAGAACCCACTAGGGCCTCTACTGGCGGGGTAGCCTGGTCGATAGGGTCGGACATAATTTTACTATCTACTTTTTCCGCGTTTACCGTCTGTAGAAAGCTAGGTAGTATACTGGCAACGTAATCCTCTAAGTACTGAGGTGTCTGCCGTCTACGCTGCGGGCGATCTATTTTAGGAGAACCGTTTGTGGAGTGTTCATCATTGGCCATGTCAATATTAATACCACTATATTAATATTACGCTAATTACCCTCCGGCTCGAAGGACCAATTGTAACTGAGGGGTACAATTCCCTGACTGTATTGATAAGTATGGTATCATTAAACCACTACCGTCTTATGTACATTCCTACTGGCCATACAGTACACAGGTATCTAACGATGAACACTTCCCCACAATGACTCGGTTCCACACAAAGCTGTATTTAAGTATTTATTAGCAGCAAAAGGTACATAATATACTTTACTTTACTTCACTTTGGATGCGCTTATAAGGCAAAGGAATGTGCGTAGGCAAATCAATAACGAATGTCCATTCTCATATTACTCAGGAGATAATCATACAACCTGAATCTTAGGGAATTATATCTATGGTACACTAGTAATATAGCGGGAGATACTGGTAGGGTCCCCCCGGTTGTAAGCCAGCAAGGGTAGAGGATCCGGTTGTAAGCCAGCAAGGGTACAGGATCTGTCGGTAGTAGAGTCTGGGTCAACGATGATAAGGAGACTCCGAGTACAGGAGACGGTGCAATAAGATCTTGATCCACAGACGAATACAGCTGTTCTCCGTAGCATGTAGCTCCACATGGAAGAAAGCTAGCCGGCCTCAGACTTCTGAGAGGCAGACTCGACGTGGCTCCTCACAGGTTAAATCCCACACACTTGTGGGTGTCTGCGATTCTCCGCTCCATTAATTACAGGACCAAAAGCAAATATAATCCAGCCGAAAAGGGCTATGCAGTCGTCGGTAGGTTATCCAGTGTACATAATCCACACGGTCCTCGTCTAGGGCCCCTCGGGTGAAAGCGCCATGGTAAGCAGCCCAGCCTGGATAAGCACTCTAGCTGATACGAGGAAACGTTGGTGATGCTGGTCACTGTAGAACTTTAGCCGCACGATACACTATACACAAATAGACTATTACTGACTTAATAGAATAGGTCGAACTCGACGGTACAGCGTTAAACTCTGACACTTCAGTTATTAATTCGCACGCGGTCTCAATGCTCTATTTGGGGCCAAACAGGCCATACTTCACCGCACGTCGTATCGTGGGTGAGGCTTCAACTTTAGTTACTAAGAATGCTTCTGTATTCACCTGCGCCGTATTTATACGCTTAGATGAATAAACTAGTACCAGCTTTATTCCTGTCTCATATCCTTGCGCAGTACCGTTCATGTCCAGGCATGTCCCCGGCGGTGACTTTGAACCCGACATTGAAGGTATGGCCATGGCGCCTGTGGACCGCTGTCCAATAGGAGAATGAAATATTATGGTCTGTACTAGGCTAAAGGGATATTCCGTGTATATGTACAAGGAATATACAAGGGATATCAAACGATATACAAATATTATACAATATATATCAATCAATAAATATATATATTCGGTTTAATCTGATCCGTAACAGTTATAGTCCAAAACACATAATCGACCCTTCTACCAGCCTCGCCAGTGAATGTGATAACACGATACTGCTTGCCCGAGAAGGGAAACCCCGGACCGGAGTTTTTTTTCTGATGCACAGTCCCATCCAATCCAATCCAATGATGTGCAATACCTCCTCTGCATAGACTGGGTGATGAAAGAAACAACCAGCAACAGAAAAACCGGCATACAATGGAGCTTGACAGAGCAGCTGGAAGATCTGGATTTCGCTGATGACCTGGCACTACTGGCTCACACACATCAACAGATGCAGGAAAAATCGGGAAACTGGAAGAAACTGCTGCTCTGCTCGGGCTCAAAATAAACTCATCCAAAACCAAAGTAATGCGTATCAACAGCAAGAACAACACACCCATAACCATGGAACAAAACCCATTAGAGGATGTAAACAGCTTCACTTACCTTGGAACCATAATTTCTGTGGAAGGGGGTACGGAAGACGATGTCCAAGCCAGGATTGGAAAGGCAAGGACATCATTCAACATGCTAAACATTATCTGGAAGGCAAAAAACCTGTCACTCAAGACCAAGCTACAGAACTTCAACTCAAACGTAAAGACCACTCTACTATATGGGTCAGAATCCTGGAAAACCACCACCACTATACTCAACAAGCTACAGACCTTCACCAACCGGTGCTTCAGACGCCTCCTGGGAATATACTGGCCCAACACCATCTCTAATGCCAACCTGTGGGAACTCAACAAACAGGACACAATAGAAATTCAAATCCGGAGGAGGAAGTGGATAGGTCACACACTCAGAAGAAAGAAATCAATCACAAAGCGGGTGCTGACATGGAACCCACAGGGCAGGAGGAAGAGAGGCAGACCGAAAACCACCTGGAGAAGAACCACAGAACAGGAGATGAAGAAAGAAGGGCTGTCCTGGCAAGATCTGGAGCGGAGGGCACAAGACCGAAGAGGATGGAGGAGCTTCGTCGATGGCCTATGTTCCTTTGGGAATTTAAAGGCCTAAGTAAGTAAGTAAGTAAGACGATAGGCGGCGGTATTTGCCCTTTTCGAGCTCAGACCCATTCCCAATGATAACGTCAGGCTGAATGGATGAAAAATGAATCGATATCACTAATAAAAGAAATAACGATTAAAACCCGAGTTTTCTCGGGTCTTGGCACGCAATGCATGGCGAGTTAACCCGACTAATCTCATGGTTAGCCCTGAATTAGTTAAACTCTCTTAAGCCCGGAGCCCTATTTTCTGAAAATCCGCCTAAAATACATACCTAAGTAAATGGAATATTGCTCCACTTCTACAAGGCTATTTGCATGTTCTTTGTATCTAGGGACATCTATGGACGTCAGTGAATGTATTCCCAGTGTCAGACATATTGTGTCTATTACTAGGCTTGCTTAAATTGTGATGAAACAAAGGAGAATATGAATTATGATTTTTCTTTGCATCTTTGACAGTGAATAACACCATGCTAAAAATTACCAGACTGCCACTGAGCCCGTTCAGTACCTTCTTGAGATCACATGTACAAAAAATCTAAGGAAATGAATAAAGGGAAGATGATTAAACAGAAGGTTTTGTAGATACAGTACTGAATTCTCCCATCCGGACCAATGCTATTTGAAATATTATTATAGAATATAGAATAGCAGGCTTATAAATGACCTTATTATAACCAAATCGCACATTTATGGATTGTGCCAAATCTTTCAAATGCCCGAGTTCAATTTGGATTTAGTATCACCAGGCGTGCATAAGAACAGATAATGAAATCTACTGTATGTACAGTAGGTTTCTTATTCCTGCCAGAGTGCCGCCATTTTGAAACTGATTTCAAATCTGATTGTTGCTAAATGCTCAAAATAGGGGAGGCAAACTAACTGTGCTCCAATATATGCCAATAACGTTCAGTTTTGTGGTATATTATCCAAAGTAATAAGAGATATAAAAAAAAATCATACAGAACCCATTTGCTTTTTTTGACCTAGAGGCCTCTGGGAAGTGTATTTCTGAAAAATGCCAACGCTCATTGAAAGCTCTGGATGCCCTCTTCAAAATGGCCACACAAAAAAAACTACTTTCGCGATCAAAACAACAGAAAAACTAAAACTAAAATCTATCTAATAACACTTTAACCTATTGGTAAACGAACGTATTGATGATAATATACATTATAACTGCTGTTGTGACATGGTTATGATGTATATACTTGAATACGTTTGAAAAAAAATACGATAATTTTGTCAGACAAAACAATGATTTATGACGTGATGTCATCCGCCGGCGGACCGCACCGGCTAAAGAGGTTAAAGTTTAATCAAATGTGTATGTTATTTATAACAAAGATTAATTATTTAATTAATTAAGGGTCATCTCATATTCGTCAATACTATATAAAGATACTATAATATATAATTATATTATTTTCAGTGTTTCCCTTATATGCACCTAGAAGCGGCATAACATGACTGCCATGACGACCTCACGTGATACATGATTTGATAGGGATATTCAAAACATGCATATCTGTGAAATAAACAACATTTGGAAGATCCATCTTGATATGTTTCGTTTTGGTAAAACTATTCCACACGTGTTGATTGTTTATGTCTTCTTCCTGGAGGCAGACCTGGTGAGAGAGTATTCTATGTAGTAGGCCATGTCTCGTGGGCCACTGTGATGTGCGAAAGCTGTCAGGACAACATTGACAAATTCCCTCACAGAGATATTAACATTACATATTATTAAACTTGACAAATGTCAAGTGTAAGTAATTTCATCTTTAAAAATATCATTACATTAAAGTACAAGATACTGTTGACCATCAGATCCTGCTTGAGAAGCTCAAAGTCTGTGGGATGGACGATGGGTCGGTGAGATGGTTCAGGTCGTACTTGACTGGGAGGACCCAGGTTGTGAACATAAATGGTGTCACATCTTCATATAATGAAATAACATGTGGGGTGCTGCTGCGCAAGGCAGCATCCTTGCTCCATTGCTCTTTTCACTATATGTTAATGACATGGTGTCTGCAGTATCCTGCAGACTCCTACTGTATGCTGACGACTCAGCACTTCTGGTGTCTGGAGACGACATGGCAGAAATTCAAGCCGGTCTCAGTAGGGAGCTGGAAAGCCTTCACAAATGGTTAGTTGACAACAGATTATCGATTCACCTTGGAAAAACTGAGTCAATTCTATTCAGCTCAAAACATAAATTAAAGGAATGTTCCCGACTTGAGATCAGCTGTAATGGCTTCAGTGTCGAGTCTAGAGACTGTGTTAAATACCTAGGTGCAGACCTCGACCAAACACTCTCAGGGAAAACAATGGCCCTGAAGGTGATCAGAAAAAAGAGGTTCATATCACTGGAAACTATGAAATTGCTTGCCAACTGCATGATCCTCAGCCAATATGATTATGCATGTACGTACTGATATAGTGGTGTTACAGTGGAAAGTAAACACAGGCTACAAACCAGCCAAAATAAGACCATACGATTGGTCCTAAATCTGCCACCTCGAACCCATATTGAGCCATGTCACTTCAATGAGGTGGGATGGCTCCCTGTGGAGCAGAGGGTCTCCTTTCTGAAACTGGGACATATGTATAAAATGTTAAATGGATCTGCCCCCAGATATTTATGCTCTCGCATTGTCCTGCGTGGCCAGGTCCACGGACGACAGTTACGGTCTGGACAGCTCTCAGTTTATGAGCCTAGAAAGGGTTCCTATTCACAGAATGGCTTTCTGTCTACAGCCTGCCGGCTGTGGAACTCTCTGCCCAGGGCCATCCAAAACTCCCCCACTATTGCTGTCTTCAAGAGGGGTGTGAAGCGACATCTGCAACAATAGGTTGCAGAGGGTGCTTGGCCACCACTCTTGAAGAACAGGAACATGACATGCTGTAATGAGGCTTTTTCAGAAAATTGTGTTGTCTATTTTATCTACTTGTTGTATCTATCTTATCTTCTTAACTCTTTCTTTGTGATTTATTGTATTCTTCTTGGGACCATGTTGGAAACAAGTCGACAGACTTTCACATGTTATCCTTGTACCCCTTGCTTTTATACTTTTGTATAAATTGTATGTACTAAATAAAAATCGAATCAAATCAAATCATATATGTTTTGTTCATTAAATGGAGTCGCAAAGATTCTGCCGGTCTGGCATGGTGGCAGGCTGTCAATCTCATTGTACTGTAAATATCTGTCCATTAAACACATTTATCAATATTGTGCTGTCAGAACTGTCTAATTTGTAGGTTAACTCTCATCTTGTTATCTGCCAGTTAATGCGTAGTTGTACGTTGATACATCTTGTGTAATCTACAGTATGCACAAGTAAACGAGATTGTATAAGATAAGGCGGCTGGGTGGCGCAGCGGACATTGCGCTCGTCACCAACACAAGAGACACCGGGTTCAAATCCGGCTGTCGGCGTTGCCTCCGGCTTGGGCCAGCCGTCAAACTGGCTCAATTGGCAGAGTCAGCGGGTGGAAGTCGATGGGTGGTAATCTGGACATTGTGGACAGCGACTCCTACAGGTCGGTTGGGGGACGCCTGCACAGCAGAGACAGGAAATAGCGGGGGTAGTGTGAGCCTCCCACACGTTACACCTCGCCAATGAGAGTCCGCGCTGGCAGGTGAAAAGATGTGACAGGCTGCCTCCTCGTGTACCGGAGGGGACACGTGATGCAGGCTTCTATCTTCCCTACGACCGACCTGTGGGGGGCATATACGAGCAACGTTCAAGACAGGGGAGGGGAGAATTGGGAACAGCTAAATTGGTTTGGGAGAAAAATAGAAAATAAGGAGAAAAAGTGGATTGAAAAAAAATAAAGATTGTATAAGATAGGCAGTGTTGTTGTGTTTACATGAACTATAAAAATGATATAATATAATATAATAATAATATAATATAAATCAATAAGATTTTCCGAAATCTTCAGACACCTCATACGTAAGCTAAGACATTACTCTTGCTTATTACTAGTGTACACAAATATGTTTTATGTACTGTATGTACTCAGGCCTCGAGAGCCCTCCTGCTGCCGGCAGACACATAGAACATCCTGACAGACACATAGAACATCCTGACAGACACATAGAACACCCTGTATTTGTGAACAACAACAACAATAACAACAACAATAACAACAACAACATCAGGGAAACAGTAATTTTTTGCTTTCTAGTGTGATGTTTCCCAGTGTGATGTGGGAATCAGGCCACGTGAGCGGATCGGCGCGGGCGAGAAATCCGCTCTTCGCTCTTTAAAGCTTGGTCCGCTCCGCTAATCGCTCATGTTGACCCCGCCCCCAAGTCGCTCTCCGCTCGCTCACCGCTCACCTTGAATCGAGCGCTCCCCGCGCCACATCGCTCGGCAGATTTTTTTATTTTTTGGAGCATGGTGTAAATTAGCTCAAACTACAACAGTCTACACCCCCTGGGCCCCTTAACAATTGTTTGTATTGAGCCGCATTGTAATTGTACCCATTCTGCAATGTTAAATAACGTTGTTTATCCATTCACTAGCTCTATTAAGCGATGATAGCTAGCCTAGCCACAATGCTATGGTCGCTGCCATTAACGCTAGCATGTAAGCTAACGACAACAACAATGGCGTCAAAACTTTTTCTAACCGGATGTGAGTGACAAAACCTGAACAGGATATCACAGGTTCACCCTTCTCATTGGTTGAAAATGGCCTTCATGTTTGTACATCGCCATCTGTTGCTTTGGCATTGTACTACATGTATATTACATCAGTGTTAAACCACTGTGAGCGGCCTGGAGTGGATTGGAGCGGAGGAGAACTCTCGCTCCGGACGTCGCGCCGACCCATTTTAAAACCCACTCCTCGCTCACGTCAAAACCACCCGCTCCGCTCCCCACGCCGCTCACGCGCCGCGCCGCTCATGTGCACTGGTGGGAATGGCTGGCCACACCTACCCTGAGTCAAGCTAATCAGACCTGGGATCAGCCACACCTGCCCTGAGTCAAGCTAATCAGACCTGGGAACAGGTGTGGCTGTGCACCTGTTGCACATTGAGGTAATCAGTGTGCACAGGTTAAATCAGCCATCCTCACACCCACTGAGGCGAGCCTTCATCATGACAACGTTATGTCTGCTCCTGGCTTGTTACATCTTGTCACTCTCCAGTCGCCATAAACCGGTTTAGCCTGTGTTTTTGTATCGGAGCGGAGAGGTTGTAAAAAACAACCTAGGTGTCGTGTGGCAGTACTGCTACACCCAGGGACACAATGTTCCTCTGAGTATAGTTTGTTTATTCAATTGACCTATCACAAACCCATTTTCACAGGAAGCAACAGTTATAATTGGAGGATCAAGAAAAATGGTGGGGCTTGAGATCCATTATGAGGTCCATTATGAAAATATACCTTAGAAATATTTCCACTTCTCCGAAAACAACAAAGTAGGCTACAACTTGAATTATTAAATATTATTAAAGGAATAACTCAATGGAACAGATCACAGTATACTTCTTACTTGAAGCATAATGTGACACCAGTAGAACAAGACACCAAACATCTGCATTAAAAAAAACTATATTATTCTCAGTGGTTCTGTATAATGTAGAGGTGGGAAGGGAGTCTGTCAATCTCAATTACGCTTACATTTTTTTCTTCTACTCTCTTTTTTTCTTTACCTCGCTCTGTCTTCAACACCTCGCCTCCGGCACTTAACACATTGGATGCCAGACCCGAGATAAGTCGGGTTAACTCGCCGAACGTTGGGCGCCAAACCAGAGAAAAGTCGGTTTTCATTGTTATTTATTTTATTCGATATTTCCATTCATAATCCATCCACCCAGCCTGATGTTATCATTGGGAATGGGTCTGAGATCGCAAACGTCCAATACCGCCGCCTAACGCCTTGCGGCCGGTATTGCACATCATTGGAAACCCTCTGGCTTGGGCTGTACGTTGGTCTAAGAAGTCCGGTCCGGTTTTCCTTCTCAGGCATGAGTAACGTTTATAACACATGGATTGGGGACACTCGAGCACCGCCGGTTCATGTGTTTTGGTGGATTATCTTGGCAACACGACCGACATCAATACTTGGAATGGCGATCAGATAAGTGGAATATTCTTTTTGCAGTACATCATAGACAAGGTAAGGGCTATATGCTATCAATCTTACGTTGATCCGATAATTCCTTCCCCACGATCGGAGCGCGTGTCTGTAATGTACTGTGTAACATATTCCATTGGTGACGATCGAAGCATAGAACCCCCCCCCCCCCCCCACCCCCCCCACCCTTTCATGCATGCATGATGAAACATAATACAGATAATCTAGCGTTGATTTCAGATTGATTGTTGATCCAAATGAGGAATGGCACGATTCCTAGTGAAATGCACTGAAACGCTGTTTAGCGGCGTTTCCTGGGATTACACAGAATTACTCTAAAACTATACTCATATTCTCCACGGTATAAAACAGGGATGTATGGATGAAAAAATTATCTGTTTTTTGCATCTTGACCGGAAGAAACTCAATGACAATCGACTATATTATTAGATCCATAGCTATAATATTTAATATAGTTTTAGCACTGCAAACACCGGCATGTACCCCCATTCATTACAGTGCTGGCACACACGGCCATACGCCCACAGTGACCTGTGGCGCCCAATGTGTTAAGAGTGGAAAGGGAAAAGAACCAACTCATGAAATTCCCTGTAAATTACTGGGGAGGGGTTGTGCTGTGGTGTTGAATAGGGTACAGTGCATACGCATGCATTAAATCATGAGCGTAGCATCATCCATCCATGAAAGACATGAATCCTATAGGTACCTACTCCTGCCACTGTCCTTGACCAGCGAATCGCCATTAGAGCTGGGGTTGGTCCCACGGGTTCCAGGCGATGGCCGCCCACTGCTCCTAAATAGTTAGGATGCAGTAGACAAATTCCTGGTGTATGTGTACTTGACAAATAAGGAGATTCTAATTCTAGTGCTTACTTGGTTGGGTGTGGGTTAGGAGGAGTGGGCTGCTGTAAGGTTCAGGTCAGGTTCTTACAGAATGGCTGACCTGTGGTCCCTGGTTGCATGGTGGGGTCAGGTCACGTTCAGTTCCAAATTCCAATCATTCCAGAAAGGTGGATTATTGCTGTAGCTCAAAATGCATTGTGTGTGTGTGTATGTGTGTGTGTGTGTCTGTGTGTGTGCGTGTGTGTCTGTCTGTATGTCTGTGTGTGTGCGTGTGTGTGTGTGTGTGTGTGTGTGTGTGTGTGTGTGTGTGTGTGTGTGTGTGTGTGTGTGTGTGTGTGTGTGTGTGTGTGTGTGTGTGTGTGTGTGTGTGTGTGTGCGTCTGTGTGTGTGTCTGTGTGTGTGTGTGTGTGTGTGTCTGTGTGTGCGTGTGCATGCATGATGTTTCTAGCATGCAAGTATCCAGCCACCAGGGCATTGATCCCATTCCTCCCTCAGTCATTACCATTAGAGTGGCGACAGTCTATCAGTCAGGCTGCAGATTGAAATAAAGGACCCATGGACTCAAGCTCTGGTTAAAAGTTAATGGCTACTAACTGGAGGTCTAGAGGTCTAGACTCTGGGGAGCTCCTAGTTAATGGCCACCACACGGGCACATGCACACTTGTAGACACACACACACACACACACACACACACACACACACACACACACACACACACACACACACACACACACACACACACACACACACACTCACACTCACATTCACCCGTTGATACATGCATGCATTCATGCATGTACACATACATAGATGCTTAGAATTGCACTCACAGCGGTTCAGGCTTGTGCACGTATGGGTAACATACAGGTGACCTGCACGCACACAAACACAAACAGATATGCACACTTAATTTCCCACTGTGGTGTTCTTCAACTAACTAATTGAATAAGAGCAAATGGAGACCAGATTAGTTCGTATTGACCGCCTTGGCTCTGATTACTGGATTGGCTTCCAGAGAACATGCCTCTGAGAGCTTTAAAGATCAAGGGAATGGTACTGAAAGGCCAGCGTGAACGCCACATCCTGTCAAGCTGTAATTTGATAAGGCCTTTTAATGGCTTATTGATTGTTTGAGCAATATTGAACATCATGGTATTGATATTGACCCTACAGTTTCCATTTGAGATGGGCCAACTGACTAGTGGCAATAAAATAACATTCAATATGCTTATAGACAACGTATGATTTATGGATTTTGTATCTTACTAAAGGAGTTATATATACCACGTGAGAACCCTGCCCATCTTTACAGGAAGATGTATTTCTGTATTTCTGTATAGAAATACAATGGGTGATGAGCAATTGTCAACTCAAATTGCTATAGCATTTTGTGAGAATTTCAACATAGACAATCAGGGCCCCCAAACAACCAAAGGCCCCAAGATTTCCAGGATCTGTGTGTATATTAATTGTATAATCTCGCTAATTTCAAATCAATTCAAATCAAATGTATTTGTAAGGCCCGACAACACACGTGAATGTCCCCATGGGCCGTACATGTCTTCTTTAAACAAGTCAAGAAGAAACATCACAATAAATCAAGAACAAAACAAAAACACCATGAAGTCGAAAACATTTTAAATAAATAAATGAATGCAACACCCCATGCAAAGGTAAGGAAAAACTCACTAAAAACCTAGCAATAGGAAAAAAGCACCACAGGAAATGTGGACGGGACAAACCTTAGAAGGGCGTTCAAGAGGGGAAATGTTTTGGCAAGTGAGAGTGCCTTTTTGTAATTATGTAAACTATCATTCCAGGCAAGGCGGTACACTTCGAGTTTGGTCGAATGCCATTTATGTTCAAGTTGGGGACATGTCTTTTTAAAGGTGTGAGTTTCCTCCGTAAACCAGGGAGTTTGTTTTTGCGGAGCATGTTTAATTTTAGGCTTAAGGGGAGCAACAATGTTGAGCGTGCTACGAAGGGCGGCGTTAAGTTTATCTGTGAAGAGATCAAGGGGGCCAGAGTAAGAGAGGAAGGGAGAGAAGGTGTCTGGTAGGCAGAGTTGGGAAAGTGGAGGCGTTAATACGACGGCTCATGTAGGATTCTACACTGTCTGGGCGAGAAACCGTCAAATCAATGTGAAATTTGATGAGGTAGTGGTCTGAAAGAGCAGGAACATAAGGAGAAATGGACAAATCTGACACAGTGAGACCACGGGCTAGGATTAAGTCAAGGGTGTTCCCACCACAGTGAGTGGGTTGGTGAACGATTTGAATGAGACCGACAGTCAATAATGTCGGTAAAAGCCTTGTTTAGGGGATCTAGAGACCGAGCAGGTACACAGCCGCACCGTAGCGGGCGCAAAGGCCGCGTCCTGAGCACTATGACTGGGACTCTCCAGACTAGAAGACCTCGCTTGAGGCTCCTTAGAAAAGCCTGAAATGTCTGTTTTCCTGACTTAAGTTCACGGACACGACTCTCTAACAGAGTTAATCTAACTAGCAGAGAGGCACAGAGAGAACAGGAAGACATGCTTACCCAGCTGGAGGTAAAAAAAAAATAAAAAAAAAAGGGCTAAGGACCAAGCTATACTATCGACTGCTAAAGGCTACGTGTATGAAGCCAATCGAAGGTTTAGCTAAAGAGATAAACTTCGGGTAAGCCTGGAAGCTAGCGTACTAGGATAGTTAGTCGACAAGCTAACAAGGCAAGACCAACAAATACAATAGAGGGGCCTATTGGAGGAGGGCAAGTAAGAGGCAAGAGAGGCAGTAGATACTCAAAAGCACTCGGTTGCCTCCTCTGAGAACTCCAGTAGGAAAACTCCACGTCTTTGTCTGTCTTAGTCGCTCACCGGTGCTTCGCTGGCGCTCGGCCAAACTACACTTAAATCACTAGTGAATAATGTCCCACACCTGTAGGAGGCTGGCCTCTGACTGTTGATAGGACTAGTTAGCAGGATAAAGCCACAGACTGCAAGAGTCACACCCTCCTATGACTGGGGTGAACTCAGCTGATTGATTGATTCAGAGAATACAACCAAATGAATACAAAATGGATACTCACTTTTTTCACACTGCTAGATCAACTAAGTGTAGTCTCACTCTGCTTTTTCAGTTGGAATGTGTCCATACAAGCAAGATTATAAAGTAAAGGTGCCCCAATTTCCTTTATCAAAAGGCTGTGGAGATTTGTATTTCAGAACAGTTTCTTTTTATTTGCCAGCTTCATAATTTTTACTGTCCTGCACTTGTCCATTGAAATGATATGTGGTTTGCTGTCTACCTTAATCAATATGGATGCAGCATCACTGTCTGGTTTGAGAGAATCCAAATCCCATACATAATATCCTTTGTTAGCCAAAGCCAGGCACTCTTTCCATTAGCAAATAGTTCTCTGGCTCTATGTAGCCTTCAATCTGGCGATGTAGCCTCATTGCCAAAGAAGCTTTCATCCTCCTAGCCAGCACTGTCAGAATACATGTCAGTATAATTACAATACATGTGATTGTCGGAATACATGTCAATAACTCTTCTGGACTTTTTCTATGTGGGCTGGCACTGTGACATACCGTATTATGTGATAATGCTCTCTTGCAGCCCTTCTCATTTTTACATTGATTAGCAAACATGCTAGCTACTTGTCAAAATTGTATGTTGTGTTGTTTTCTTGTTAGAAACATGTGAGGTGGGCGCCTGCACAATGACAATTCCAAAAAGTTGACATGGAGCGAGACGTAACATTGAACTAGAATTATGTCCACTTTGAATTGTTTTGCTGTCAACAACTTTTACTGCTGTCCAGTGGTGCAGTGCTGGGCAACCGCGGTCAAACGCCGTTTGGGCTTCGAAGTGCGCGCATCCTATTATTATGCAAAGTCTAGGTGATAAGTGCCTAGACTTTGCATAATAATAGGATACCGTTTGGCCTCCGCCCATATTACGACTGCACCCCTGCTGCTGTCACCTGAGTGGTGGGGAGCAAAGCTCTGTAATGGACAGTAGCATAGTAGCAGACAGTAGCATATAGTAGTATATAGTAGCATATAGTAGCAGACAGTAGCAGACAGTAGCATGCAGTAGCAGACAGTAGCCTGCTCCATCCACTGCAAGCCTGGGGAAATCCATGTGATATGATAGAATGGAATATATAGACTACTGTAAAAAGGGGAAGCAGGGTTCTTAGTCATCTGCCCTGGCAAATCATACCCTGTTTATGGATACTGTGATCATGCAGATCAATAAAGTGATGTCGATTTGAATTTAGATTTAGTTCTGTTCTCATTTAGTATTCACACATAACCACTACTAATTGTTCATTAGTCTTACAGAGGCACAAAAATATATATACGTACATTCAATTAATGAAACTCCCAGAACTAATGTATATTTAGAACCCATAAACGTTGATTAAATGAATACAATTGAGTTAGTTGATGGTCTGTTTTTTTCAGACAATCCTTTCTACTGTATATATTTATTTCTTGCATAATAACCAATTAAGTTATTCACTTTTCTAGACATGACATGATGAGGGATGGTCTTTAGAATCAGGAGGTCAAAGGGCAGAAAGCAGTATTAAGATAGCAGAGGAAATGAAACCTGGGAAAAGTGCCTACAACAGGCAAGAATCACTAACGATTATATTAGTTATATGAGTACTGGCTGAGCGTCCCGCTCTTAAGCCTATCGAGATATACCTCATCTCATGTACCTATTGTACTCCATCACAAATAAAAAGAAGTACACCCACACCTGCCGGGTCCCGCCTCTATGGAGGCGTAGCCTATAAGACAGTAGGCATGGTCACCAATACACTCTTCCTCGCCAAAATCCCGTTTCCAGTAAAAGATCCCTCAAGGGGACTCAGGGCCGCTTAAGAGCGGAACGCTCAGCCAGTACTCATATAACTAGGTTATATACATAACCTATCGTTATATATCGTACTTGGCTTATCACGTCCCGCTCTTAAGCCTATCGAGATATGGGTTAGAGCGGACGCGAGGCCCGACAAATGTACCCCCTGAGGACCCGTAAGCCCACATCAAGGGGTTTGGGGAGTCCCGTCACCCCATCCTTCCTAATGAAGGGGGGGCGCAGTCAACTCCACCGGAGTGCGAGCAAGGAGGAACTAGAACCCCTTGAACACACAGCACAGGCAGAACCACGTGTGACCTAACACACTGTGGCCCATACCCACACACTCCTGCTACCCTACCAAACGACGGGAAGCAGGAAAGGCCACAGACCCCAGAACCGCCTGGGAGACAGAACCCCCGGTCATGTCCATGAGGTAAAACCTTACAAAGGGGCCCGGGGAGGATCATGAAACTGCAGCACAGATGTCCTCCACCGAGGCCCCACCCAGCAGAGCGGCAGAGGCAGCCACCCCACGAGTGGGGTGCGCCCTGACGCCCCCAGGGGGATCCAGCCCGGCCAACGTGTAGCAGAGGGCAATGCCCTCGCACAACCAATGGGACAGGCGTTGTTCGATAGTGCCTTACCGGCCTGAGAACCACCGTGACAGACAAAAAGCTGATCGGTGACCCCGAGGTCCTGAGTACGGCAGCCTCTGGTACTCATAAACTAACCCTGCAAAGGAAGCGTAGGTAAGCCCTAGGATGGAAGATCGGGGATGCGAATACGCATCCTACAGGTCTATGGAGGAGAACCAGACCCCCACCTGACAGTGTTCAACAGGTAGGAGACGATCCAAAAAATGCTGAACATTCCCATGGGACAGGTCCAGCATGGGTCTGACACCCCCCCTCCCGATTTCTCAGGCACCAGAGAACACCGGGAGGAAAACGCCACGACGATGGCTTGCTTCGTCCACAGAGATCAGATCTCGTCGACCAGAGCTGTCACTGCTGGTGACCCTGACAATAGGGTCTGTACCAAACCCGAAAACGGGTGGGGTTGTGTAATACAAGTCCCCGCCTCAGCGTTCTCTCCATCCACCTCGACATATGGTACTGCCGTAGCCATATGTGATGACACTCCCAACGCACCTGCCGCCATGTGGCGCAGGTCCGCTTAGGAACTGTAGATAGGCGGCCCTATGAGGTAAAACCTTACAAAGGGGCCCGGGGAGGATCATGAAGCTGCAGCACAGATGTCCTCCACCGAGGCCCCACCCAGCAGAGCGGCAGAGGCAGCCACCCCACGAGTGGGGTGCGCCCTGACGCCCCCAGGGGGATCCAGCCCGGCCAACGTGTAGCAGAGGGCAATGCCCTCACACAACCAATGGGACAGGCGTTGTTCGATAGTGCCTTACCGGCCTGAGAACCACCGTGACAGACAAAAAGCTGATCGGTGACCCCGAGGTCCTGAGTACGGCTGAGGTAATTCCCAAAGCACGGACCGGACATGATAGGTGAAGGCCCGCATCTAACTCACTAGCATGAGGAGGCGGATGAAACGCCTGAACCACAATATCCCTGGAGCGAAGAACTCCGGATATTTACAGGCACGAAGGAAGGATTAGGCCGCAGAGTGGCACCGCAATCGGAACGAAAGACAGGCACTCTGGTCGTACCGAGAGAGCACAAAGCACACCCACGCGTTCAGCGGAGGTGACGGCCAGCAAGAACGCGGTCTTGAACGACAGCTGTTCCAACGGCACTTGCTCAAGAGGCTCAAACGGGGCCAAGGACAACCGACCGAGGACCAATTGAAGATCCCAACTCGGAGCCAAAGAGCGTTGCACCGGCTTAACGCGTTGAGCGCCAAGCAGGAAACGCTTCACAAGAGGGTGGCTGAACAAGACATCCCCCTCAAATCCCTCATGATAGGAGGATATAGCTGCTGCATATACCCTCACTGTCGAAGCCGACAGTCTATCAAGGAGAGACTGGAGGTAACTAAGGACAGCATCCAGGGGGCAGGAGACTGGGTCCCGGCCCCCTGCCTTACACCACACTTGGAACATACGCCATCTGCCCGTGTAAGCGCGACAGTGGAGGGAGCATGCGCATTCCGGATGGTATCACCATCAGGATAAAGAACCTGCGCCCCTCAACGTACCCGTCCCAACAACTGACCTAACAGATGTATGGGGAAGAATCCCAGGCGGCACGGCATCGGTCCCAGACCTGCCTGGCTATGTCCGGACGTAATCCCCACCCGTCAGGATGAGGACCGCCCCGCGACAGTACACCTGTACCCACATTCACCCTGCCGGGGATGTGGGGAGCCCTCAGGCCGCGCAGATGGAGGACGCCCATAGCCAGCCGCCCGCCACCTGGTGCAGATGGGGGGAGCGTACTCCTCCCTGTCTGTCGATATACAACACTGACGTCGTATTGTCCGTCCTGATCAACACCGTTTGAGGACCAGAAGGAACCGCTTTCAATACCAACACATTGAACGTGGCGCAGACCGGGCAGCATGGTTTGCCAGCTGCCCCCTACTGCGTTGGCCCGACGCGTCACCAGCGAGGGAGGCGTCGGTGAAAAATGTGACGTGAGACAGCGCCGTAACCGTCCTAGGACGGAACCTCCCGAGTGTGTCGACAACACGCTCTGAGAGGGATGCCCATAGCACTCCACCGGTTGACTGGGAAGAGGAGTACTCTACTTCCAGTCTACAGCAAACCCCAGGCTGGTAGTAACCTGCCTGGTACGAGACCTGACGATCCACCTTGACCGTCAAGGACCAGAACGTCGTCAGGGCAGAATACACTTCGTAACCCCTGACGACGCAGAGGCCCCAGTGCGGCCTCCACGCACTTGGTGAAGATGCGGGGAGCCAGAGAAAAAACCGAACGGCAGCCTCTGGTACTCATACGCTAACCCTGCAAAGGAAGCGTAGGTAAGCCCTAGGATGGAAGATCGGGGATGCGAATACGCATCCTACAGGTCTATGGAGGAGAACCAGACCCCCACCTGACAGTGTTCAACAGGTAGGAGACGATCCAAAAAATGCTGAACCTTCCCATGGGACAGGTCCAGCATGGGTCTGACACCCCCCCTCCCGATTTCTCAGGCACCAGAGAACACCGGGAGGAAAACGCCACGACGATGGCTTGCTTCGTCCACAGAGATCAGATCTCGTCGACCAGAGCTGTCACTGCTGGTGACCCTGACAATAGGGTCTGTACCAAACCCGAAAACGGGTGGGGTTGTGTAATACAAGTCCCCGCCTCAGCGTTCTCTCCATCCACCTCGACATATGGTACTGCCGTAGCCATATGTGATGACACTCCCAACGCACCTGCCGCCATGTGGCGCAGGTTCGCTTAGGAACTGTAGATAGGCGGCCCGGTCCCACCCGCTGTGCATAGCCAACCCTGGACCCGTGCGAGCAGAGCGCTCCGTGTCGGGACATCTGACCCTGACACTACCCACGAGGCAATCGCACCCAAGGGGGGGACCCCGACAGAAAGGGCCGGTTTGATACGGGGGAAGCTGACACCAGTTCTAGGTGACAAAACTCCCCCACTGAACATCCCTCCAGAACATGCTGAGGAGTTGTTCTGCAGCCGGACATGCAAGGTGTGAGGCCCCCATGGGTTCCTACACACCGTAGCCCTGCAGTGATATTACTACCACCAAAATCACGCGTGCCTGCGAGACCACTGCCAATCTTTCAGGAGTGGGAGGCACCAACATGATACCTGGCCTGGCGAAGGTGAGGCCGGGGAAGCCCGCACTGTGTGCCTCAAAAGGTTTCGAGCCCCCCTGCTGACAACACTTAGAGTTGACAGACGTAACACCAGGCTCAACCAACACAGCTATGGTGTGGGAGCCGCTTGACAGCACAACATTCTCACGGACAGAGCCAGGCTCAGCCATCAACTGGGTGTCAGCCCATGTCCCCATGAGAAGCGAAAAGTGGGGCCGCCCGCGCTTCAACTTAGGCACGCGGCCCGCAGCCAAAGGAAACAATCAGAGCCCCCTTTTTCCGCCGGTGTAGGGGGAGGGAGTGATCGGAGAGCGGGCTGCTCGCGGCAGGACGGCGACGGCTTGTTGTTCAAGCCGAGCCTATCCAACATGGCCGATCCCTCGGCCGCCAAGGCTGTCGGCCTTGTGGACACCTGTCGGTTCAACGCCCAGGATACCTCTGGCGGGGGAAACATGGCCGCCTGTCGAGGGCCTCGTCATCGCCGCTGACGAGGCCGTGCTCTCTCTTCTTCTGGCTGCGCGGTGTCAGGCGGTGTGGGGCCTAGGACAATACCGCCCGCGCTCCAGCAGAAGACCAAAATCCCCTGCGGAGAGGGGAACCCTGAGCGGTTATAGCATGCGGCTAGGTCAAAGCTAATAACGTCAACAACCTCGCGCGATGTGGCCCTCAAGGCCCCGCCACCAGACAAAAAACAGCAATTCGAACACAGTTCTAATCGCTGCCAATTCCATACCGTGGCGGTACAGGCTTTAGCAGCCCACCAGCCACTCGCCAGGCCGACCCACCCATGGCGTCGGCCGGGCGGGGCACTGTTTCAATATGTCAAAAGCAAAGGACTGATGTTAACACGGAGCACCATTGGTGGTTACAAACAGCAACCTCCACTGTGGTGTGCACCATGAAGGGGTTAAATGAATAAAAGAACTAACACCACAAAATACTGTAGAATGAGCAAGCCCATATACACAACGTTAAGGGGAGGCGGACCAGAGAACCCAGTCCTGCATTCATTCAAAATATTCACAACAGCACACCAGCCCCAGCTTAGCCCATTTACCCAAAAGGTAAACAAAGCCCCCCCTGCACTACTCCCCCAATAGACACCGATTGACCGTCAGCAGGAATGGTTGAGAGGAGAGAAAGCTGTAGCATAGACAGACATTTCTCGTAGCGGAGAGACAGAACAAAACAGTAGCCCACTACACTACTATAGCATAGCGTTCAACGCTACTATGGACAGAAAACAGTCAGCTGAGCCACAACACGGGCCGCCGCTAAGTCCCGTCCTGCAGTAGTATAGATCTACTGCCATCTGCCGAGCCTCAAGCATCGGCTTCCGGGGTGGAAACCCCATTCAAAGCCCCGCCAGGGCACAGGTTTAACGCTACCTGGCTAGGTCTACCTAGTCATGGCACACCCTGTTGACAACCCATTTACCCGTAAAAGGGTAAAATAGGACTCAGCAAAACCCCCACATTAGCTACCGACTGACCTTCATTGATGAACCGGGCAAGAGGAGGGAAAAGCAGCAACATCCCACGGCGGAGACATTAGAACAGCGTAGCAGTAGTGTTAGCATGTAGCATTAGCATTAGCACGTAGCATTAGCATTAGTTGTTTAACAGCACGCTACCAGGACCGTTTGGAACCCGTTCACTGCAGTGAAACGTCCACCAAACCATCCCGCCCCTGGCGCCGACACACAACATGGTTGTGTAACAAAACAACCCAGCATTACTAACACTAATACCCATGCCTGATGACACAGGGCCTACCTGTGTACAAGCTGGCTCGATAGCCAACCTTGCACGCTGCTTCCTGGATCTGCTGTCACCAGATGAGGAAACATCAGAATAGGCCCGACGTGTCGCTGAAACATGCCCCGAAGATTCCAGGGGTAAGCAAACCTCTGGTAACTTTCAACATTACGCAATTTCTCATCATCTTTTCATAACAACTAGTTAACATAAGGTGCACTGCATCCGTTATGATGGAAACGAAAATAGAGGAAGAGTGTATTGGTGACCATGCCTACTGTCTTATAGGCTATGCCTCCATAGAGGCGGGACCCGGCAGGTGTGGGTGTACTTCTTTTTATTCGTGATGGAGTACAATAGGTACATGAGATGAGGTATATCTCGATAGGCTTAAGAGCGGGACGCGATAAGCCAAGTACGATATATAACCTTGGAGTCATCTTGTCAGGCTTTTGTTAGTTTTTCCCTCTCATTATCTCTGTCTGTATGATATCATAAGCCACTAAATCATCTGAGGTGTCGAATACAAATAAGCTTTGCCCCGTTTTCTTTTTGGCACGCCTTCTTCGCACCTTTGGAGTGCCTTAACGATTTCACTACCACACTACAGAAGGTTAACCCATTCACTACTGGTGAACCGTCTGTAGTGTGGTAGTGAAAGGGTTAACCTTATGTAGTGTGGTAGTGAAAGGGTTAACCATTTGGTGTGGCAGTGAAAGGGTTAACCGTCTGTATTGTCGCAGTGAAAGGGTTAACCATTTGGTAGTGTGGTAGTGAAAGGGTTAAAGTACAAAGCTTAGTGTTGCTCCTAAGCTGACTTTTAGATGTATTCCAGTTAGCATGAGATAAGTATTATTGCTTATAGAATATATAAACACATTTTTCATGAGGGCAGAGTCTGCTATTGTTGTGGTAGCAAAACACTAAAAATGGCTGTGTATAGGGGCGGTTAGGTGGCGTAGCGGCGATTTAGTTCGTCACCAACCCCGAAGCTGTGAGCTGGATTCGCCTGTTTGAATACAGCTCACAGCTCCGGGGTTGTCACCAGCTTGGCTGGCCGTTCACACTAATACAATTGGCTGTATTAGAGGGTGGGAGAAGCTGGCGGGGTGGGTCCGGGTCGTTGTAAACAGCGACTCCTACAGTTCGGTCGGGGCGCCTGCTAAGCGCGGATAGGACCTGAGTGGGATAGTGTGATCCTTCCACACGCTACGCCCTCTCAGGGAGGATCCGCGCTGCCACGTGAAAAGAAGCGGTTGATTGGCTGGACGTGTGTCGGAGGAAGCACGTGATAGCCTCCACTCTTCCAGATGATCTGACTGTGGGGGGTAAGTGCGCAGCGACCAGGAAGGGATTGGGAATTGGCATACGACTAACATTGGGATGGGAGAAAATCGGAGGAAAATGGAGGGGGAAAAAGATAAAAAAATAAATAAAATGGCTGTGTATGACAAGTTGCTCCACCTTCATGCTCCACCTTTTCTCTTTGTTCTCTGTTTTCCCTCCCTTTAATGCAAACACCAATTACACATTTGTATGATGTATGAGTCGGTGTCTCTTGTGTACACCCAAGGCCCTCAGCTGAACAATACTCCTCCGCAGTGCAGACTAAAAAAAGAAAAAGGAGCCCCACTTCTGAATTAAAAAGCAAGACTTGTGTCTTCAGGTAGACCTAGGTCTAACTGTTGGACTGTATGGAGAGACTATACAGGCCGCAACAATCAGCGACGGTTATCTTCCTTGTCAATGTACAGAGAAAACTTCCTCCTACACTCCTGCTTCCTCTGGGGACACTCCAGCAGAGCACTGTGTATGTCTCCCATCTGCTCTTCCCTTCACCCCCCCCACTCCACTCCCCCTTGCCTTTGAAAGTTTTCTCAGGCAGCTTGAGTTTTTTTAAGATCACTGTCAGCGCTGAAGGCGATGATTGTGTTGGGGAAGAGGTAGTGTCTTCTGCTGTTTCTCTTTCTTTCTCTCTCTCTCTCTCTCTCTCTCTCTCTCTCTCTCTCTCTCTCTCTCTCTCTCTCTATTTCATTTTCTCCCTCTCCCTTGTTTTTCTCTCTCCCTCTCTTTCTCCCTGTCTATCTGTCTTTCTCTCTATCCTAGTTTATCTCTCCCTCTCTTTACACCGGCCTGTCTCTCTCTCTATCTGTTTTTATCTCTCTTTCTCCCTCTCTCTCTATCTCAGTTTCTCTCTCTCCCTCTCTATGTGTCTCTCTCTTTCCCTCTATCTGTTTTTTCTATCTTTCTCCCCCCTCTCTCTCTTTCTCTCTCCCTATCTCTTCTCTCTCTCTCTCTCTCTCTCTCTCTCTCTCTCTCTCTCTCTCTCTCTCTCTCTCTCTCTCTCTCTCTCTCTCTCTCTCTCTCTCTCTCTCTCTCTCTCTCTCTCTCTCTCTCTCTCTCTATCCTCTTCATCACTCGTCCTGTTTTCTGTGGCTGCAGTAACAAATGAAAAGGCGAGGAGGAGCCGCTGGCATCACCAGCCCAGCTCCCTAACACTGCTGCAGTAACAGAGTCTTTCTCCTCTTCTCTCCATGCTGCAGTGGTAGACAAGAGGGGTTGTGTGTGTGTGTGTGTGTGTGTGTGTGTGTGTGTGTGTGTGTGTGTGTGTGTGTACCACTGTGGATAACATGCCCTAGGGTCTCTGATCAAACGAGATTGGTGCTGTTCTTTATTTAGGTTGTTGTTGATGGAACAGCCTCTGTGTGTGTGTGTGTGTGTGTGTGTGTGTGTGTGTGTGTGTGTGTGTGTGTGTGTGTGTGTGTGTGTGTGTGTGTAATAATGCAGGACCTCTTTAGGGGTCTTTATTTGGCATGCAACGAACTGGACATGCAATTGGAGCGCCACACACACACACACACACACACGCGCGCGCGCACGCACACACGCGCACACGCGCACGCACACACGCACACACGCACACGCACACACACATTGTCTTTTTCTCAGTCGCCGAAGCGATTGAGTCTCTGCTCCTAACCCATCCCGTCGTCCTTCCCCCCATGGGCAGCCGGGAGCAGGTAGGGCGTCAACGTGAGCCGCGCCCCGGGGACCAATCCAAGTGCTCCTGCCCGTCTTCGTCAAGGACGCCACAGCGTTAGCGATCTGTTGTTGTGCATGTTTTTCCATTGGGTTTATCTTATCGGGGGTGAAACCCTTGCGAGCACGGGGAGAGACATGCAAACTCCACACAGAAAGGCCTGGGAGATACCCCACCTGAGTACCTGGCATCATGGAAACCTGGTCCCCAAGCGGGAATCGAACCCTGGACCTTCTTGCTGTCAGGCGACAGTGTTAACCACTACACCACCGTGCCGCTCCACTACACCACTGTGCCGCTGTGTGTGTGTGTGTGTGTGTGTGTGTGTGTGTGTGTGTGTGTGTGTGTGTGTGTGTGTGTGTGTGTGTGTGTGTGTGTGTGTGTGTGTGTGTGTGTGTGTGTGTGTGTGTGTGTGTGTGTGTGTGTGTGTGTGTGTGCACCCATGCATGCATGTGTAATGGCTCTGGAAAATGCAGATGTATCTTGTCTTTTCACATTGTCACATTGTCGCCGAGAATAATTGAGAGGATCAGCAGCAGGTATCAACGATGACTTAGGCCATAATAGGGTCACATAGGAGATCTGTACAACAAAGTGGTGTGTGCGTGTGAGAGAGAGAGAGAGAGAGAGAGAGAGAGAGAGAGAGAGAGAGAGAGAGAGAGAGAGAGAGAGAGAGAGAGAGAGAGAGAGAGAGAGAGAGAGAGAGAGAGAGAGATAAGGACATGCATACAACCCAGGGCTCAGGCAAGGCTTAGCGTTAATCTCTATACAGATATGCCCTTTATCAGCGCTGCCACAAGGAGACATTGGGAGATGTAACATGGTGATAAAGTTAGCTCACTTTCCTAGTCCCCTTTTATCTCCTCTTTCCTAGTCCGCTTTTATCTCCTCTTTCTTAGTCCGCTTTATCTCCTCTTTCCTAGTCCCCTTCTATCTCTTCTTTACTAGTCCTCTTTACTAGTCCTCTTTTCTATGTCCTTGTCCCCTTTCATATCCTCTTTCCTAGTCCTCTTGTATCTGTTTTTCTCCATCAACACTCTTTTAGTAGCACTTACAGTTACTGTTAGTTTGTTTGACAAAACCTTGCATGTTTCTGTAGGTGAATTATATAAGGTTTTTGTGAGAGTGTTAAGAATAGTGTGTGTGTGTGTGTGTGTGTGTGTGTGTGTGTGTGTGTGTGTGTGTGTGTGTGTGTGTGTGTGTGTGTGTGTGTGTGTGTGTGTGTGTGTGTGTGTGTGTGTGTGTGTGTGTGTGTGTGTGTAAATGGTAAATGGCTGCTTTTTTATATAGCGCTTTTATCCAAAGCGCTTTACAATTTGTTACTTACATATTACCCATTCACACACCGACGGTGGAGGCTACCATGCAAGGTGCCAACCGCCAGACGACTGTTCTACCTCCTGAGCCACTGTCGCCTGTGTGTGTGTGTGTGTGTGTGTGTGTGTGTGTGTGTGTGTGTGTGTGTGTGTGTGTGTGTGTGTGTGTGTGTGTGTGTGTGTGTGTGTGTGTGTGTGTGTGTGTGTGTGTGTGTGTGTGTGTGTGTGTGTGTGTGTGTGTGTGTGTGTGTGTGTGTGTGTGTGTGTGTGTGTGTGTGTGTGTGTGTGTGTGTGTCTATCTGCCTCTGTTTCTCTGTTTCTCTGTCTGTCTTGTCAGTCTCTCTGTTTATGTCTGTCTGTCTGTCTGTGGCCTCATGAATGGCTCAGGAGGTAGAGTGGTCTTCTGGTAATCTGAAGACTCCCTGTAGCGTGTCGAAGTGTCCTTGAGCAAGACACCTAACCCCTAACTGCATCCCATGAGCAGGTTGGCACCTTGCATGGTTGCCTCCACCGTAGATGTGTGAGTGTGTGAGTGAATGGCTGAATGTGAAGTTGTAAAGCCATTTGGATAAAAGCACTATATAAATGCAGTCCATTTACCATTTACGTCTTTCCCCTCCCAATGATCTCAGTCTAATCCCGAAACGGCCTCTAAGGTAACGTGCGCATGACTGACATTGTTAGTAAGCAAATCAAGGTGGGCGCTTGTTTCAGGCAATGGTATTTTTCTAATTTAACGGTTGCCACAACCACTGCCCCGGTGGTAGGATTGCACCGTTTCATGTCTCGTTGAAGAGGAAAAGTTTTGGGGGCGGCCTCGTTTCACAAAGAGTAGGTAATTGGCAGTGTGGCTGCGAAGCACTAATAGCTAAAAGCAATGGAGCCCGGGAGTGCTTTCTACTGATTACCCTCTAATGGGTTCAAATTAGCCAAGCATAATCGCCTGCTGCCTCGACAACACTTAGGCGCATGACATCACTCATCCAAATGTCACATTGATAGTCATTTGAAAAAAGGCAGGATTGGGGGGGGGTTGGACAGAATGAGACTTAAGCTTGTAGAAAAGAAGAGAAAACGAGAATGGGAAACAGAGAGAAGATAAGATTGTGTTCTCTTGCATCTGCTAATCATACAGTACATCCCAACAATAGCACTCTTTCTATTGCCCAATTATATACAGCAAACAGGGAATCAGTGCATCCACTATCTGATGTGAGAATAAGAGGTATTTATTCTCTTCCGCTGTGTGTGTGACTTCATTGCGACGATGCAGCCAAACAATCCCATTGTTGGAGCAAAGAGATCCCTTGAGAATTGATGCGTCCGGTCTCTGATGAATAACGCCGTTAACTGCCTCGCTGAAGACAATCCACAGAGGGGTCGGCATTTACTTGCAGCGTGGGACACATCAAACGGCGAGGTTTGTGTGTGATCGTGTCAGTGCGTTTGCACTTTCATCATCCACCATCTCCTCCCTGAGTGGCCGACTTGTCACGGGACTCAGGAATGGCCCGGGGCCGTGTGTACAGTACGTGTATGCGATGCATCAACAAGCACGAAACACACGGACTAAACAAATAATCACCTCCCCTACTACTTCTCTTCTCTCTCTCTCTCTCTCTCTCTCTCTCTCTCTCTCTCTCTCTCTCTCTCTCTCTCTCTCTCTCTCTCTCTCTCTCTCTCTCTCTCTTTCTCTTTCTCTCTCTCTCCCTCTCCCTCTCGTCTCTCATGTCTCTTCACGTATGTATCTCTCTTCCGTCTCTGTCTCCCCCCCCCTCTCCTTCTCCTTTGAAAGCTTTGAAGTTTGTTATCAGGACGGTTGAAAAAAAGGTCAACGCATTTATGTCACTGTCTGCAGCAATAATACTTTTTTAAGGGATTGGTTATGAAGCTGAACAGGAGAGGGAACGAGGATGAGGATGTTATGAAAATAATTAAAACTACCTGAAGATGAGACCACGCCTACACAGCTCATGAAAGTCAAATTATTGGGTCTAATTCTGTAGAACAACATATTTATTCTCCTTTTTGAAGAGCTTAGGCCACAGTTAATTAGAAAAAAACGAAATTAAAGCGGAATACATTTAAAAATAAAATGTCTCTGTGTGCATGTGTATATGTGTGTGTGCACGTGCGGATTTGAATGTGGCTTCAAACAGGAAACGATCACATTGTGAGCCACGAGTTCACCCATCCGCGGGTTACAGGGGCAACGTGCTTTTCAAAGAGCTGCCCTTTCAAACATTGTTCCTGGAAGGTTGACCTATACGACTATTCTCTCTCCCCTCCTTTCTTCACTGACAGCTGGATACGAGGCGCTCAGAAATCCTCCTGAAAGAGCCGAAATGTCGTTCACACTTGATCTCCTGTCCCCCACTTTTCTCTCTGTTTCTCTTCTTCTCTCCTCTCCGTTTCCTCTCCTCTCCTCTTCCTCTATTCTCCTATTCACTCATCTCCCATTCTGACATGTTATCATTTTTATAGGTCCTATATCACAAATATCTTCAGGGAAACCGCTGACTGAAATCTACTTTGTGTCCACTGTGGAGTAAACTTTAGTCAGCTGGTACAGACAGCAGCTTGACCCCATTGACTTGTGTGGCTACCTAGACGGAGCTAGTATGAGGAACAGCATGGATTGTGCTGAGAAAGGATTCTACTAATCAACAAGATCATTGGTAAGTATAGGAAATAGGGCTAGGGTTCCAAAACTCTGTACTATCCCTTTAAGGTTAAGGTTAGGTTCAGATAGTGGTTAGAAAAGGTTAACCAGGCTGGTTAAATCCATATTTGGAGCTAAACATCAACCATGTCAATCTATGTATTGTTTAAATTTGACATAAAAGTTTGTCGAAAAGTACCTAGCGGAAAAAAATCTAATCTACGAATTCGAATCTGGCTTCAGAACATCCCACTCCACTGACACATGCCTTCTCTATTTGAACTACCACTTCAAACAAGAGGTGGACGTAGGGCTGGGCGATATGGAAAAAAATCATATCGCGATAACGATATGATAATTTTTTTTATTTCTCGATATCGATAATTATCGAATTGTTATAAGTATAAAAAAAATAAAATATTTTTTTTATTTTTTTTTAACAACAGATGTATGTTTATTTTGCAGCAATTCTTTGTCATTGCCGCCATCTTTAGTGTTACATCCCCTCACACTCCAGTTCTCAGGCTGCAGCTGGTTTAAAAGCTAAAGTAAACCGGCTTCTCTGCTGGCTGTGGCTCCAGAGGAGTTGAACAGTTCTGGCTCTGCTAGTTTATTTTCGATCTTTTGGCGCTTTTTTGGTGGACAAACCACCGCACATGTGCACTGTGACTCGTGACTGGAGTCTAGTTCTGCTAGCACACATAGCCTACTGTGTACAGACGGTTTCAAACTGTATTTTAAATTAGAAAGCAAACAAAATAAAAGAGAAAAAGAAATCTGAATTTGGTCAGTATTGTCATTTGGACAAGCAAAGCCATTACTTTAAGTTGCAGGCAAGAAAGACAAGTCTGTCCACTGTCTCTTAAAACTGCCCTGTTGCAGGTAAAAAAAAAAAGAATAAATAAAAAAAAAAAAAAAAAAAAACGATTTCTTTTAAATTTCGATATTCAATATCGATTATTAAAATATATCGCGATATTTATCGTTATCGTTATATCGCCCAGCCCTAGGTGGACGCGGGCAAATACTGCGGCATGGACATGCTGGACCTACAAAAGGCCTTCGACACTGTCAATCACTCCATTCTGATTGACAAGCTAAAAGCAATTGGTTTTGATAGTCTATCAGTGAGCTAAGATAAGATAAGATATTCCTTTATTGATCCCCTTGGGGAAATTCAGGCATCATAGCAGCATGGGGGGGAGGGGGGGGAGGGGTACAGGTAGTAAAACAACACAGTATACAGGTAGTAAAAGACAACACAGGCAGTGTAAACAATTTGATCAATATGGTCAATATAATTTACTATCTGACTAGCTGAGGAATATTCACATTATTCACAGTGTAACTGAGGGGTACAATTCCCTGACTGTATTACTAGATATGATACTTACTACCACTACCTTTGTACTTAATATTCGGCCACCCAGTACACGGCATAAATATATTATCATAAACACTCTCACGTAGATGAAACGGATCCAACACAAATGTACGAAGTCGAAGTATGCGTTTATTACTACACAGCAATGGTGTGTAGAGCAAGCACTTAATCACTTAATTACATTTATGAATTGAAATAGTATGCACTTTTATGGCAAAGAGTATTCGTCGGTATATCAATAGAGAATGTCCAATCTCTGATGGCGCAGGTGGTAAATATACGACCTGGAATAGTTAAGGAATAACAGCAATGATACTTTAATGATTATATACTAGATACACTAAGGGGGGGGTTAATCCGGTCGCTTGTAAGCCGACAGGAGTAGGAGGGGGGGGGGGGGTAGAATCCGGCTGCCTCGTCCGGCCAAGGGTATCCCAGGTGAACCCACTGTAGTGCCGTTCAATGCGCCGGCGATCCTTGGACCACAGATGAAGGCAGGTGGACTCTTTGTGGGCCGGCTCTCTCCGGTCCACGGGGGAGAGACGTGAAGCGACCTCGTCTTGCAGAGCGTCTCCTCACCTTGCGTCCTCTCCAGGGGGGGGGGGTTCCAACACACGGCAGTGTCGGGGGTCTTTATCCATGGAATAATCAAAGTATACAAAGCATAATCCGTGCCTGGGAAGGCGGGCTGTCGTCGGTAGAATAATCCGGTATACAGGTCCACTCGCTCGTCGGCTCTGGGGCTCCTCGGGTGCAGCTTCACATGGGGTCAACCACCCTGGGTAAGCAGCCAGTTCTCTGCCCGAAACGATGGGGTACTGACTACGGTAGTATTCTCACCGCACGAAGCACTATATATTAACAGACTATTATTAGCTTAATAGACTACGTCCAACTCGACGATATAGTGCCAAATATGACTATTCAAATATTAATATACACGATGTCTCAATACCGATGGTAGGCGAACTTGGCCTTACTCCCACACGTGGCGTCGCGGGGAGGCTTTACGTCTGTGACTCTATTGGAGGGTAAGAAACTGGACTGAAAAGAAAGTCCTACTTTAGTAGCGCAGTATATATACGCACTATGAACAAATAGTCCCATTAGTGGTGCGGTAGCCAGATTCCTACGCGGAACTAGGACTTGTTCGTACATGTGGAGCGGTACGTTTGAACTGGGTCTGAGGGGTATGGCAGCCTGGCACCAAGGTCTCGACCAATAGTAGAATGGAGACTATTATGGGATGTTCAGTAGGCTAGAATGGATATTCAATGCATATTGTACAAGGAATATACAAGGGATATCAGGGAATATTAGAGAATATACAAATACAATTAAATATATATATATAAATAAATATATATATTCGGTTTAATCTGGCCCTTCACAACACACAGTGTCACATAAGGTGCAGTATGCATGAGGTAGTGTTATAATTTACTATCTACTGAGTATACATTAATCAAAGTACCAGGGTAGTGTAGGTTGTCCCCCTTGGGTTCCTATAAGTCCCAGGTAAATGTCTGGTAGCAGTCGCTGTCGCTGCCCCCTGTTGTGGAGCCTGGAGGCTGCTAGTCGCTGCCCACTGTTGTGGAGCCTGATGGCCACTGGTATGAAGGACTGTCCGAGGCGGTTAGTTGAGTGTTGGGGGGGAATGAGTCTGTGGCTGAACAAGCTTCTCATCTTGACTAGCTCGTCGTAGAGGGGGTGGTAGGGGTTCTCCATGATGGCATCCAGCTTCCTTATCATCCCCCTCTCTACCATCACCTCAAGTCTAGGTAGCTCGACTCCCACCACGGAGCTAGCCTTCCTCACCAGCTTGTTGAGCTTGTTGGTGTCCCTTGAGTTGATGTAGCCTCCCCAGCATGCCACAGCATAGAAGAGGATGCTGGCCACAACAGACTGGTAAAAAGACTGCAGCAGTTTGTTGCACACATTGAAGGACCTGAGTCTCCTCAGGAAGAACAGCCTGCTCTGTCCCTTCCTGTAGAGGGCCTCTGTGTTGTCCGACCGATTGCTGGATGCAATCCTACCTTGAGGGGAGGGAACAGATGGTGGAGGTAAACGGTACCCTATCCCCCCCCTCACAGTGAGCTGTGGTGTTCCACAAGGAAGCATACTAGGGCCGCTACTGTTCCTAATTTATGCAAATGACATGTCGTCAGCTTGTGACTGCAACTTGTTCCTGTTTGCGGACGACTCAGCCCTGCTGGTCTCTGACAAGAACAAGTTACAGGTTGAAAAAACCCTCAGCTCGGAACTAGGCAAAATCTGCATATGGCTCGCTGATAACAAACTATCATTACACATGGGCAAAACAGAGTCCATTCTCTTCGGTTCAAATAACAAACTCAGCAAGACCGACGGCTTCTCAGTTACCGTGGGTGACAATATTGTCACAAGGAAAGATGAAATTACCTACCTGGGTTCCATCCTAGAGGCTAATCTCTCCTGTGACAAAATGGCATCCAATGTAATAAAAAAAGTCAACCAACGAACTCGATTCTTGTACCGGATCTCCTCTCTGGTAAACAATAATACCCTGAAGACTCTGGCAGGAGCACTCATTCAAGGGTACTACGACTATGCTTGCACCTCATGGTACCGGAGCACCTCAAAGGCGCTAAAAACAAAATTACAAACATCTCAAAACAAACTGGTCAGACTACTGCTTGGCCTGGTCTACAAGATACACTACACGACCAAGGTACCCATGTACATGTCAAAATACTTCCCAAAGGTCAGTGAATACCACGATCACAACACCAGAGGGAGCTCCACAAATCAAGTTAAACCCAGATTCGGCTCAAACAAGGGACTAAACACGTTTCGCAATTATGCCACATCAATGTGGAACGCCCTACCCAAAGCTGTAAAGGAATGTGAATCACTACCCACTTTCAAAACCACTCTCAAGGGACACCTACGGGAGACTGCAATTCGAAACTGGCCCCTGTAAATGTCCTAACCCAACCCCCTCCAATGTACAGTAATTTACCTAGTATGGTTTTGTCAATATTCCAATGTACAATTTTGCTTGTTTGTACAGTGTCCCCCCCCCCCCCCCCAATGTACAGTTTTGCTTGTTTATACAGTGTTTCTCCCCCCCCCCAACCACCTCCAATGTAAATTACCCAGTATTTTTGTCAATATCCCAATGTACCCAACCCCCCCCCACACAACCCCACCCAACCTCCTCCAATGCACAGTTTCTACGTCAAATGTATATACTCCCTTTTCTTGACTCTTTTTGTATCACAAACAGTACTGTATTCGCAAATCTGGTAGGTCATAAATGTATAGATGTAGCAGTACTGTCTATCTGTATGTCATGTATGTCATATATGTCCTGATGAATTGAAAATGGGGGACCCTGATGTAAACAAGACGAAAGTCTTTCTCTGGTCTGCATCCCCTTAACAATTGTGTGTATTGAGCTGTACTGTATTGTACCCATTCTGCAATCTGTTAATAAAGTTTTCAATCAATCAATAGGTCTAGGAGAATCAGGACAGAGGAGAGGCCTTTCGCTTTTGCTAAGTGAAGTGCCTCTGTGACCGCAATGAGGGCCGTTTCTGTGGAGTGACCAGTCCGGAAGCCTGACTGATTAGGGTCTAGGAGGTCATTCTGTAAGAGAAGAGAGACAGGACGATAGTTGCCTATGACGGTGTGGTTCATGTTTTTTTTTTTTAATGAGCGGTGTGACTCTGGCTTGTTTTAGGGAGGAGGGGACCACCCCCGAGTTGAGGGAGGAGTGAGTAGGGAGGACATGGTAGCATGCAGTTTGCGAAGGTTCTTGGCAGAGGCCTCGATCCTATGGTGAAAGAAAGAAGCTTTGGCAATAGTAATGGTTTTAGAGAATGTTAACAAGAGGTTGTTTTATGTGGCGATGTCAGCAGTGAGGCGTGACTTTCTATACTTCCTCTCAGCCACTCTCAGGACCTGTCTTTGTTCTCTCACTGCATCCATCAGCCCCTCCCCATCTCTCTCCTCCTCTCCCCCTTTCTCCTCTCCTCTCTCCCCCCTCCCCTCTCCTCTTCTCTCCCCTCCTCTTCTCTCCCTTCCCCCTCCTTACTCTCCTTCTCTCCCCTCCTCTTCTCTCCCCTCCTCTCCTATCTCCTCCTCTCCCCACCCAGTGTAGAGGAGTGACAGGGTTGTCCGTCTGGGAGCAGTTGTTTCCTCTCTGGCTAATTTGTATCTGCCCTGTTCAGGATTAATGCTGTAGTCACACATTCTATTCAGCCAATCAGACTGCCCCTCCCCAACCCCATAGTTGTTTTTAGGGGAGAGTGGGGGAAAAAAGGCAATCGGATTCCCTGTCACCTAAATCGAGCGCCCCCTCCCCACCAACCCTCCCTCCATCCGGCCATATCTGGGAAACACATCTTCATGTTGGCTTGGTCATTTGACTCCAGCAATAACTCTGTATGGCTTCATTTAAAATGCTGTTTGGCAATGCCGTTGCTATGCTATCACTTGGTATTAGAGAGATGGGTTTACATCAGGGCACGGAGAGAGAGGGGATGCATTATTTGTGTGTGTGTGTGTGTGTGTGTGTTTGTTTGTGTGTAGGGGCGGGGGTCGATGCTATACAGAGAGAGACACAGCCCCAATAATAACCATGGTAGAGAAACAATCTTGCAGAGACAGTGAAATACTGTTTCATAGAGAACAACATGGTGATGGTCAGATATAGAATACAGAATAAAATAGGCTATTTCCTTAAAAAATGTCAAGGCCTATCTCATTTAGATATTGTTAAGAGTAAAGGTAAAGTGTCCTCAGTTGTACTATTATGTGCTATATATATCTATGTGTTCATTGTATATATTATGAGTGCAGTAATGTTGTTGTAACACTATTGGGCGCTCAAGCAAAAGGTCGAGGCACACATCTGTTTCATCATGCTGAGCCTATAAAAGGGGTGTGTCCACCTGCTCAGCTCTCTCTGTCTTCCTCTCTCAATAGCTGCACCTTGAAGTAGCAAGTGCATGCTACAGTACAACAATGTGTATGCCAATATGAAATAAACCAAGCCAAAAAGGCTAAAGAGTTCATCGTCTCTCATCGATTCCTTTCCTCCGAATGCAACGCAAAGATAAGCTGCAGTCATTATCTTAACACACATGTCCTCCTCAAACTACCAGCAGTAGAGGTGCTACGTAAATCTGTGTAGAGAGTCCATGAGGAAGGAAACACAAAATATGTATTTATTCAGTGACGATTCTGTGGCTTGGGGTGGAGTTACCCTGTTAAACTAGGCCAGTTAACTAAGAACACATACATTTTAACAGCCTTGGCCTGAGGGAATATTTGGAGGGAGATGGAGGGAGATGGAGGGAGATGGAGGGAGATAGAGGGAGATAGAGGGAGATGGAGGGAGATAGAGGGAGATGGAGGGTTATCATCAACATTTTGTACACTTGGCCACCAAGCAGCTCCGCTGGAGCAGTCGGGGGTTAAGTGCCTTGCTCGGGGGCACTTCAAACAGTAGTAGTTCATGGAGAGGGAAATGGTTTCTCTCTCTTCCCCCCCATCCCAGATTTTCCCAGCAGGCCAAGGAAGTTGAGCCCATGAGTCGAGTGCTTGACGCTCTAACCTTCAGGCTAGTATTGCATGATTACAGAGTAGTTAAAATAAAAATAAAAAAAATCTAACCCTAACTAACCATACTGTCATGCACTTAATGTCCTAATAAACTAACCTACACTGTAGCACTCAACACTTTATGAACATTGTTACTCAGCTGATAGAGTTGTGCCCTTCCTGATGACTTGTCGTACAGAACTTGTAAGTCGCTTTGGATAAAAGCGTCAGCTAAATGTAAATGTAAATGTAGTAGAAGGAAATGTAGATTGGTTTCTCATTTACAACACAATGTGCTGTGCTGTGCTGAGCCAAGCAGCTACCTATACACGCCATTAGTGAATCCCTGCTTGCCCTGCTCGCCCTGCTGCTCTGAGAAATATAATACTATGGAGAAACGATGGTGGCGCTCTTTCAAAATGATTTTTCAAGCAGAATTGGCGTATCCTCTTAACAGGCGCCTCCAAAATTGGCCATTTTGGTTTTCGTTTTTGAGGACTGCATACTTTGTTTGCATACCAAAACAACATACTTTGGTAGCACTTTATAATAACACCCTGTTATAATACATTTATAAGGTATTTGTAGATAATGAACTAATCATGAACAAACCATTTATATACATTCATAAATGATTATTAAATCATTTATACCTATATTTGTATACCATTTACAAAGTATTTATAACGTGTAACTGAGGGGTACAATTCCCTGACTGTATTGATAAGTATGGTATCATTAAACCACTACCGCTTTATGTACTTTAATTACTGGCCATACAGTACATGATATATAAATATGATGAACACTTCCCACAATGAATCGGTTCCACACAAAGTGGTAATTAAGTATTTATTGCAGCAAAAGGTACATAATATACTTCTCTATTTTACTTTGGATGCGCTTATAAGGCAAAGGAATGTGCGTAGGCAAATCAATAATGAATGTCCATTCTCTGGTTACGCAGGAGGTAATTATACAACCTGAATCTTAGGGAATTATATCTATGGTACACTAGTAATATATAGCGGGAGATACTGGAAGGGTCCCCCCGGTTGTAAGCCAGCAGGGGTAGAGGATCTGTCGGTAGTAGAGAGTCTGGTCAACGATGACTAAGGAGACTCCAAGTACAGGAGACGGTGCAATAGTCTCTTGATCCACAGACGAATACAGCTGTTCTCCGTAGACTGTAGCTCCACAGTGAAGAAAGCTAGCCGGCCTCAGGCTCTCTGAGGTGCAGACTCGACATGGCTCCTCACAGGGTAAATCCCACACGTGTAGGCGTCGGCGATTCTCCGCTCCATAAATCACAGGACCAAAACAAATATAATCCAGCCGCAAAGGGCTATGTAGTCGTCGGGTAGATTAATCCAGTGTACATGTCCACACGGTTCTCGTCTAGGTCTCCTCGGGTGAAAGCGCCATGAAAGCAGCCCAGCCTGGATAAGCACTCTAGCTGATACGAGGAAGCGTTGGTGATGCTGGTCACTGTAGAACTTTAGCCGCACGATACACTATACACAAATAGACTATTACTGACTTAATAGAAATATGTCGCACTCGACGGTATAGCGCCAAACTCTGACAATTCAGTTATTAATTCGCACGCGGTCTCAATGCTCTTATTTGGGGCCAAACAGGCCATACTTCACCGCACGGAGTATCGTGGGTGAGGCTTCAACTTATTGGGTAACTCTACTTCTGTATTCACCTGCGCCATATTTATATGCACGGCGAACAATCTAGTGCCAACCTCATTTCTGTCTCGTATCCCTGGGCAAGGCCGGGCATGTACAGACATGTCTTGACGGTGGCCTTGAACCTGACTCTGGAGGCATGGCCCTGGCGCCTGTGGACCGCTGTCCAATAGGAGAACGAAACATCATGGTCCGTACTAGGCTAAAGGGATATTCCGTGTATATGTACAAGGAATATACAAGGGATATCAAACGATATACAAATACTATGCAATATATATCAATCAATAAATATATATATTCGGTTTAATCTGATCCTTTGTAACATAACGCATTAGTGGATAATTAACTAATCATGAACAAACCATTTATATACATTCATAAATTATTATTAAATCATTTATAACTATATTTGTATAACATTTACAGATTAGTTCTACATTATTTATAACTCATTATCAACATTGTTTGTACTTGATTTGTTCATCATTAAATAATGTTGTTTAATGTGTAGTAACACATTTGTAGATGCTTTGAAAAATGGATATGAAAAAACGACTATAGTGTATCTCCATTTATTTTTCATGTTCAACAAATGATTTGTTAAGACATTCATAAAACATTTATAAATCATTTGCAGATGCTATCGTGGCGGCCAATCTAAAGTGAAGCCTATTCATCATTAACAAGTGTCTAATACAGTTAATTATTTGTTTACTTTTTCATCACATGTTACAAATGTTGTAGGCAGCTTTCGGATACACCCTTCTTTGTGACATCAAACAGTCACAGAATTAGGACTAAAGATAAATGCAATTTTATTAACATATAAAATACATGTGCATGACATATAGTGTAACATCGGGGGTGTAAGATTCTGATCAAACTGGCCAGTATCACGTCTTCGTCTGTTTGGCCCTCCATCCAATTCCTCTGCGTTGTGTCATTTTAATGGTCCTGACGTCTCCGATACTGGTAGATAAGATCCTTATCTCCCCCGTTAGTGCAATCCATAAACCATAATAATTCTCCACTTCCGTAAGAATTCGACACTCCGACACCGTGAGATACCTTATGAGGAAAAGCGTTGTTTTATTGCTATAAACAGAACCTCATAATCAGATGTTATCAGATGTTATCAAATTGTATCGTCCTTGAAGAGTCTATTCTAATGATCTTTCGGTGTGTTCGTCTATCGTCCTTTTGTGATTCAGTCCAATAGTGTTCAGACCTGTTCGTTAGCCTAAGACCATCCTCGTGGTAGCCGAAGCTACTGGTGATGTGGCATTCTCCCCCCCCCCCCTCTCTCTCAATGAGAGGAGAGAGTGTCTGTGTGATCTCAGTCCTACTCGCTCTTGGTCGGATTCTAGTCTGAGTCAGATTCTAGTCTGCTCAACACCCGGAAACACTGTTCGACTTATAGATGTTCGTCGTCGCAACGACGGCCCCGCCTTCTGGTTGTCATGCGACGTGTTGTCATGACAACTGCTAACCTTTCACACATTAAACGTTTCATTCACTGTTGCATTAAAATAAACCCCTCTCCCTCGCTCTGGGCCTACAGTACACTCTTATCTGTGTTCTTCCAAGGAATGCAAAACAAAACACCCTCGCTGGCAGTGTATTCAATCCACTGGTCACCGTTCTATCACCGTCTCCTGCTTCCATGCACATTTCGATCTACCATTTTAGCTGTGGTCCCCCCAATCTATACATCACATACATTGAATAAACCCCGTTTTCTCTCAGGGGGCACTAGGACCCAGGAGTACCCTGGCCAGGTATTGAAGAGTATCTAGAGAGGAAGTCTCACGCGAGCGAGACTTGACGTCACGTGTGTTGCTGTCTGTTTGAATGGAAGCACAAGTTATCCGTGCTGCATCTATACTTTCGCTTTTAATAAGGTATGAGCAGGTTAAACACCTTTTTTTGTTGGTAAATCTATTCCATCATTTCCGACCTACAAACAACTCTTATATGTTGTGTGCTCAGTGCTCAGTATGTATGTGATGAAGACACGACACACAAGAGTAATAATTATTTGTGTCGTGTCATCATCACTGAGCACACTGAGCACACAAATGTAACGTTAGCGGCCACCACATCTACACGAACGTCTACACAACATATAAGAGTATAAACTTATAAATGTATTATAACAGGGTGTTATTATAAAGTGCTACCCATACTTTATACTTATAGCACATGCATGAGCCTGGTCTCTTTTGAAAGATGACATTCTGGAGTTTCTGATTCCAGAAAAGAAATTAACTTTTAGTGCTAACGTAATAAAGTAACATAGGTCTGAACTTGAGTTGTAAAAAAACTTGTTACTCAAGTTTTTCTGTAGTAATAATATAATATAATAATAATACAGGACCTGTTCAGAGGTCTTTAATTGGCATGCAATTATCCTCAATGTTTTAGCGGTTAGCACACACGATTAGCACACACACACACCGGAACACACACGCATGCATTGTCTTTGTAGGATCGCCGATGCGATTCGTCTCTGCGCTTAACCCATCCCGTCGTCCTTCCCCCCAAGGGCAGCCGGGAGCAGACAGGCATCGGCGAGGGCCGTGCCCGGGAACCAATCCAAGTGCTCCTGCCCGTCTTCGTCAAGGACGCCACAGCGTTAAGGTGCTCCCATAGTCGAGCGGACTGTACGCGGACTGGACTCAGCGGAGGTCTGCTGGACTCTTTGAGCTTTCATAGTCGAGCGGACCTCCGCGGACCAATTTCCTACATGTCTCGCGCCAGTTTACAAAAATGTTCCCACGCTGTTCAACTTCTGTCATGTCGTCGTCATCCGATGTCAAAATAAAGAGTCCGTTTCCAATATTTCAAAATAAAACTAGCAGTTTTACACACTTCATTTAGAAAAGCCATTCAAACATCTCAAGCCCTACTCTCTCTTGGCACGGAGCGAGTGGTCAGAGTAAAATGCAGATAGGCGTCACATTAAATGCAGTTCGATGTCAACCAAAACGCAGAGCAGCGTTTTGTGTGACACCAAATCAGCGGCGCGGACATCCGCGCATTAGAAAATTGGAGCTTCGCACTTGGAGTCTGCTTTGGGTCTGCTTTGAGTCCACGAGAGTCTGCTCCGTGTATGGTCCGCTCGACTATGGGAGCACCTTTAGCAATCTGTTGTTGTGCATGTTTTTCCATTGGGTTTATCTTATCGGGGGGAAACCCTTGCAAGCACAGGGAGAACATGCAAACTCCACACAGAAAGGCCTGGCAGATACCCCACCTGGGTACCTGGCATCATGGAAACCTGGTCCCCAAGCGGGAATCGAACCCTGGACCTTCTTGCTGTGAGGCGACAGTGTTAACCACTACACCACCGTGCCGCTAGTAGTTAGTAGTCCAGAGGTAGTATTTCCCCAGAAGGTGGTATGGCTTACAAATCCAGACAGAGCCATAGCCTGAAGCCTTATGTAGTACATATCCAAATTTCATAAAGATCCATTCAGAAATGAGTGATTAGGAGTGATTTTGGTAAACTCTGTACAAAGAAAAATTCTCATAGACTTCAATTCATTCGGCTGTTTTGCTCTTCCTGTTTTCGTGTTTTTTCCTGTTCTTTGTTTTTTTATGTAGATCCCCATGTGGGGTATCATTGGAAAGCCACACTCATTGGCTACAACGGTCCACAATCATTTTCGAGATCGGATCTAGATTGACGGAACTACTGCAGCCTGAGTCGGGAGTGGTATTTTGATGCTATCGACAGGCAACAAATAAGCCTTCAATTCGATCTATATATTGTATTACAAAATATGCACACCGAGCCAGTAAGGGTCGCCAAAGTGCTGGTTGCAAAAAGTCAGAAAAACTTCCCATATGAAGGACGTTGCAGCTTAAGAGGCTGTGCCTTCATTTTTACTCTTAAAACCTTTGACTTAGTTGATAATTTGGGAACATGTCCTCATGTCCCATCTCCCTTACTCCCTGTTGCCATTCCTCTGAATGGGATAGTCAGCGGTAAAGGGGAGCTGAAAAACCAACATTATAATTAACAGTATGTTATTATATATAATAGAAGGATGCACAATATTAATTCACAAGGCTAAAGAAAATCACCTTATTCCACTGTTTTATTGAAAGCTAATGTTTCACTGCCATATTTTACTGTGTGTTCCACAAGGAAGCATACTAGGACCGTTACTGTTCCTAATTTATGAAAATGACATGTCAGCAGCTTGTGACTGCAACTTGTTTCTGTTTGCGAACGATTCAGCCCTGCTGGTCTCTGACAGGGACAAGTTGCAGGTTGAAAAAGCCCTCAGCTCTGAACTCGGCAGAATCTGCACCTGGCTCACTGATAACAAACCATCATTACACCTGGGTAAAACAGAGTCCATTCTCTTTGGATCAAATAACAAACTCAGCAATATTGTCACAAGGAAAGATGAAATTACATACCATCCTAGAGGCAAATCTTTCCTATGACAAAATGGCAACCAATGTAATAAAAAAAGTCAGCCAACGAACAAGATTCTTATACCGGATCTCCTCTCTGGTAAACAAGAATACCCTGAAGACTCTAACAGAAGCACTCATTCATCACAAAACAAACTGATCAGACGTGTCCTCGCTGTACACACACGACTGTGTGGCACAGCGGAACAACAGCACAAGCTAATTTGCTGACGACACAGTAGTGGTGGGCCTGATCTCTGCAAACGATGAGAGGGCCTACCTGGAAGAGATAGAGAATCTGGCGCGGTGGTGTCAGGAGGGTCAGGGACTACAGCCCCCTCAGCATCGACGGGGCACCGGTTGAGAGAGTTTTAAGTACCTCGGAGTCCACATATCCGAGGACTTGACATTGACCACACACATTGACAGTGTAATCAAGAAGGCAAGGCAACGCCTCTACTTCCTTAGGCGCCTAAGGAAGTTCAAAGTGAGTCAGAAGATCCTTAAGAACTTCTACTCATGCACAATAGAGAGCATCCTGACTGGCAATATCACCTCCTGGTTTGGGAATAGCACCGCACAAGACTGTAGCAGACTACAGAGAGTGGCCCGTTCAGACGAAGGCACAATTGGAGGGGGGCTTCCCACTCTCCAGGGTATTTACAACAAGCGGTGCATGGGCAAGGCTAAGAGAATTATCAAAGACTCTAGCCACCCAAACAACTGCCTCTTTGAACTGCTGCGGTCAGACAAGCGATACCGGAGTCTCATGGCAAGCACAGAGAGACTCAGAAAGAGCTTCTATCCCCAGGCCATCAGGATGCTCAACGACAATAACACTATGTAACAAACCATCAAATGCACTCACAGCACACACATCCACATGCACACACTCACTTTAAATAAACAACTCACTGTAGCACCCACTTTAGACACTTTAACACACTTTATATTTATTGGTAAAACGATTTACAACTCATACCTCATTGCACCTTACTGTGAGGATGGGGTTTAGCGGAGCCCAATATCAGAACACAGGAGAGCGTTTTAGGGTGTTTTAATATCATACTCCCAGGTTGACAGGTTACAGACAGTGAATACAGGAATGTGCGACAGGTATGGGAGTCTGCCGTGGATGAGAGCAGGAGCACTCCTTGTGCAGCACGGGATAGTAGACACAGGACTGTGTAGTGTGGCGAGAGCAGGAGCACTCCTTGTGCAGCACGGGATAGTAGACACAGGACTGTGTAGTGTGGCGAGAGCAGGAGCACTCCTTGTGCAGCACGGGATAGTAGACACAGGACTGTGTAGTGTGGCGAGAGCAGGTGCACTCCTTGTGCAGCACGGGATAGTAGACACAGGACTGTGTAGTGGGCGAGAGCAGGTGCACTCCTTGTGCAGCATGGGATAGTAGACACAGGACTGTGTAGTGGGCGAGAGCAGGAGCACTCTTTGTGCAGCACGGGATGTCCAGGTAGGAGGTGTACTGGAGCGGAGGTCTTGGGCATATAGAGAACAAGGGTTAGGACAAGGTATAACAATGAGGACTGGGTTGCAAGGCTTAGATTCGTCGTCGTACCTAGGAAGCTAGTTTAACACTCCGACGAGGGTAGGACAGGATCTGCAGGTTGAAGTACCATCTCGTTGATGAGGGGATGAGTCACTTATCTATTTTATTTTTATCTAGCACACTCTCAGGAGCAGAAAAGGAACAAGCATTTCATATAAAAGTATTTTGTATTTTTGTATGACAACTAATAAAGAAACTTGAACTTGCTTGACCTTACTCCTAAAACCCACCTCACCCCTGCCCATTTTGACAACCTAGGATGGCTTAGAGTAGACGACAGAGTACAGCAACTTGCAATGGGCCTGGTTTACAAGACACTGACTACACCACTAAGATACCCATGTGCATGTCGAAATACACCCCAAAGGTCAGTGAATTCCATGACCACAACACCAGAGGGAGTTCCACAAATCATGTTCAACCCAGATTCGGCTCAAACAAGGACTAAACATGTTTCGCAATTATGCCACAACAATGTGGAACACCCTACCCACAGCCGTAAAATAATGTGAATCCCTACCCACCTTCAAAACCGCTCTCTAAGAGCACCTACGGGAGGCTGCAATTTGAAACTGGCCCCGGTAAATGTCATAAATGTCATGATGAATTGAAAATGGGGGACCCTGATGTAAACAAGACGAAAGTCTTTCTCTGGTCTGCATCCCCTTAACAATTGTGTGTATTGAGCCGTACTGTATTGTACCCATTCTGCAATCTGTTAATAAAGTTTTCAATCAATCTATCAATCGTGTCACCAGAATGGTAGGCCTACAACACCACTGTAGGCTACTGTAGGTCAACACATGTAGGAAGCATACCATTAACTTTTGTAAAAAATTTAAGTAATTGGAGGTTGAAGCCCAGAAAACTGAATATCAGAGTAATCAGAGAAACATTTGGGTTTAATCCTTGAGTGAACACACTGCATGAATGAATTAAAATATGTGATCAATGCTGTATAGGCTTTCTCAGGAATAAGGAGCCTTCTAACACCAGCAGTCTGGCCTTACAAACACTGTGAAACAGCAGGCTTGCCAAGCACGACATCTGTTCTGTCACAGAATATCCTTTGTATCCTTTCAGTTCAGTTTGCGCCTGAACCTCATCACTGTGTGATAACCAAGATAATGAATAGCCTACCGGTAAATGAATCCAAACAGTGATTGCCATCATGGCAGGTTTGAGTTGACTAAGCTATCAGACAGCCACAGCACCAGAGCCAATCCCTTCACTCAACTACACCCAGGCGGGGCGCAGGAGGGAGCCTCTGGGAAATATAATATTATGCAAACCACTGATCTACAATAAGAGTCCGTATGGTTTCCATGGCAGGAAATTCTGTGAAATTTATATTACAATTGATATGTTGAGCAAAATTTGGGAGTTGCGAATTGTGCATACACCTATACACACACACACACACACACACACACACACACACACACACACACACACACACACACACACACACACACACACACACTCACACACACACATTTAGAATATTTATTTATGTCCACATAAAGACAATGTTTAAAGGACACAAATATTATCAGTGCACTTGTACATTGTGGGTTATTCTGATACAATCGTGCCCAAATTGACAATGGCAACCAAAGTTACACACACACATGGATGATGAACCTGACAATCAACACACAGCTCATGGATACAGATAGCAGCGTCTTCTCCAAATTGCCCGGCTGCCAATAATTGCTGACACTGAGCAATATCTTGCTAATTGTTTGGCTCTTCTCTTCGGAAGACCGGCCATCTGAAGGCCTCTAACACTTGTAGCCAAGTTGTGATATGGTAACAGTTGATATTTTAACATTTTGGTTGTGAAGGCTTCCTCTAGACTGTAGTCAAACGTGCAGCCAACTTCTAGGATGAGAACCTCTCTGTTATTCTCATTAACAACAACAAAATCGGGGGTGTTTGCTGACATATCAGAGAACAGTGAATTGTCCCTACACAGATTGAGCATATGGCTTCACACTGGTGTGCTTATATATTGCAGGTGACCCGAGTTTGGAGCTGACACTGTCTGCAATCAGATCCACGATCCTATCATGCCTACACACACACACACACATCCATCAGCCCTCAAATAGATTGAAGAAAAGAATTGTGTACAGTTACTGTAGGCCAGGGGTCGCCAATTAGTTTTGGCCGCGGGCCAGATTTTCCCCAAGCCGTTGCTTCGCGGGCCAGGATCAAAAACAATGGCTAATTTAATATACTGATATTGAAAAAAGACAAACGTTTTTCTCTGGTCTGCATCCCCTTAACAATTGTGTGTATTGCGCCGTACTGTATTGTACCCATTCTGCAATCTGTTAAATAAAGTTTTCATTCATTCATTCATTCATCATGAACAGCAGATCAGCTGTTGCAGATCACAGCGGCGTGTGATGAACACAGATCAAAATGCATGAAAACACGACTCACCATACCTTGTTTGTTGTTAAGTCCTCCAAAATCCCTGCTAATGTTTGAAACATGTCATATCCACTCGCCGCCCTCCAATTCCAGATTGGCGTTGAATGCTTTATCTGAACTTTATCTGCCAACTTGAACACAGTTGTCATCATTGCCTTGTTGTTGTTGTTGTTGTTGTCGCCACATATTATGCAGAGAGGACGTCGGCTCGGCACGCAAGAATCACCGACCTGTTGCGATAAACCCGTATTTTAAGTATTGCTCCTGTTTATTAAAAGAAGCGTTATATTTCCCCGTTTTCTTTTTAACTCGCTCGCATCTCGAACGCGGAAGTGAACGTGCGTTCGGGAAATATACACAGGCCCGGTGGGACTATTCCATTGGTTCTCCCAGTCCACGTGACCATTTCTAGCATTTCAATTGGCTATAGTGACAGACATGATGACTACCGGTAGATAGATACAGCTTCACAATAAAAGACACCCTGGCGTCCCGAGTGAATATTTCCCGCGCGTCACATAAATATCATATTCTCAAAATAATCTGACGGGCCAGAAATTATTGCTGGCGGGCCAATGTCGGCCCGCGGGCCGCCTATTGCCGATCCCTGCTGTAGGCCATGGGTGGCCAACCAGTCAGAGACGTGACACGTCCCTAGCCTTTCATAATCCATGAGTACCATCTCTTTGATCCACCAATCTCCTTTGATCAGATTATCAAAATTATGCCAAGACATTTTGTATGACGCCGGTATGCTAGTGGTGGTAGTGAAAGGGTTAACCTTTCCCCCCTTCATGATTTACTGCAATTAATGTTAGTATTGTAGTAGCGTTCAATTGAATGCTGTTTTCCATTTTCATTTTTGCCAAATAGAACATCTTTTCCAACGGGGTGTTAGATCACCGATGACTGTGGATGCCTGAATGTCAGTTGATATTTGGTTGAACGGGTTGAACATGTAGATTGCCAGTCTAGATGAACCACTGTGAAGGTGCCTCACTGCTCCCATTGGAACTGTTCGTTTTGTTTGTTGTTTGCCGTGTGCTTATTAAGAGCCTCAACGCTGCAAGGGCTTGTGAGAAGCTAGGCCTGTGTGTGTGACTGATGGTGGAGGTGTAATGGTCTGCAGGTATTCGGCTGTGCAAATGGGTCATCCGACTGCACAAAGCACTTCGTCGTAAACTCCACCCTCGCAAATTTGAAGGAGTTACGGGATTAAAGTTACTCTTCTTTGTTTGACCCGTATTATACTGCATTTTCCCATATTCATAATTTACAAAGTCATTGATCATTAGTTTTGCTTTCACATCTGCATATAAAGTACCTCTCCCCGCGCCGTCCACCCGCGGTCTGTGAAAACACAGTGATGTATGCCTTCTTCATGCCGTCTGATTGATTACGTCTGAAGCACTGACTTGCCTTAAAAAACCTACAGCTATCTTAATTTACCTTGCTACTTTTGCAAGAGTAAAGACCTCTCTCTCTCTCTCTCTCTCTCTCTCTCTCTCTCTCTCTCTCTCTCTCTCTCTCTCTCTCTCTCTCTCTCTCTCTCTCTCTGCCTCTGTTTATTTGTTTGTGCAGGAGTGGAGGCAGTAGGAGGGAGCTGTAGAGAACAATGGCAAGGCAGCAGGATCATTAAACACTGTGTTCAGATGAAAACCGTCTGGGCTCCTTTGAACATTAGTCATACGCACGCACGCACGCACACACACACACACACACACACACACACACACACACACACACACACACACACACACACACACACACACACACACACACACACACACACACACACACACACACACACACACACACACACACACACACACACACACACACACACACACACACACACACACACACACACTGGTGCTTCTCACTTGATTTCACCTCTAGAGCCCTGGTTTCTTGTGTCAGGACCTCCCAACTCCCAAAGTCGCGGTGGACCTTCTTCTTTAGGTCTGACGAGAATAGCAATCTGTTTTAATAAACCTGCATTCCAGGTTGAACTGAAACACTTTCAAAGGGTCTGGATTGGAGTGTTATACTTGTAATATTTTATTGCAGACACCTTGGTCACAAACAACAGGTGATCGTAATCAAATACCAGGTGATAATCATGACAACCATGGCCAGCTGTGGCATTGTGTCATATCGCATGGCAAATCATGAGAATAATATGAATAGCAGCAGAAGAAAACCCTCTAAAGGATCCTAGCTTTTATTTTGTTTCCCCTCAACTAATACACGCTTACCATGTTTTTAGATGCAATGTCACTCACTCACTCACTCACTCACTCACTCATTCAGTCACTGTTTCATTCACTCACACTTAGCCGCTCTGCCCCCTAGTGGCGTGGGATAGCTTGACATCAACATCAATCACACTTCCACACAATGTCAACACACTAGCCATTACTACGTTATGAACGCTCCCGGTAGGAAAACATTACATTAGGTTGAACACCATTACATTTGACTGACATTCTGAACCGTGTTTATATGGTAGTACGTTTTTCCTTTTGGGTTTTTGTCGTAAACTAGGGTTGATGCGCTGTTAATGACATTCTGAGCCTTGTTTTTTCTGTTTCTGTATTCCTTTATTGATCCCCTTGGGGAAGCTTAGCTAAGTATTTAAAGGAAAACTCCAACATTTTGGGAAATTAGCTTATTTGGCATCTACCCTGGAGTTAGACAAGAAGATGCATACCTTTTTTCTTCTCTGTGCATGCAGTAGGAGTAGGAAGACAGTGCAAGACACGCACCGTTAGCCTAGCGTCAGTCACTGGAAGTAGGTTCCTCCATTAGCCTAGTTCCAAACGTCTTCCTACTGCATGCACAGAGAAGAAAAAGGTATGCATCTTGTCTAACTCCAGGGTTCCCAAAATGTTGGAGTGTTAAGATTAGAGGTGGGCATAGATTAATTTTTTTAATCTAGATTAATCTATCTGCAATCCTGGATTTAATCTAGATTAATCTAGATTAAAATGGCTCAAAAAAAAAAAAAAAAAACTGCCGAAGGCATTCAAAATATGTGTGTTCTACCCAAATAATGACCAGAAGTAAGTCCTTACTTTTTCTTTCCTCCTTATGTTTCTCAGGCCAGGTGGCCCATTACACCATGAGCCCATCTCCCGTTTCCAAAATGCATTACAGACTGTTTGAAAAAGCTGTTTTTCTATGATAATTGGTAATGAAATATCAAAATAATGTTCAATAAGATGTACTTGTGTTTAATAAGTTGTTTTATTCAGAAGTTAACACAAATAAATAATATTACCAGTACAGTACAGTATCTAGCACACTCTCAGGAGCAAAACGGAAAGAATAATTTCAAACTTGAACTATGTGACATGGCTTGAATCAACTGCTCCAGTGGAGTTGCTCAGTGGCCAATGGTGTCAACTGTGGTTGTACTGGGCAGCTCCCAGGTGTGAATGGAACTGTGTGAATGTGAAGCAGGGCGTTCCTGAAAAAGAGCATCTGTGCTCAGCGAACCTACCCTGGGTAAATAAAGGTAAATTTTTTATTTTTTTAAGATTAATGCGTTAATTATATTATCGCGCGATACTAGTATAGCGTTAACGCAGCACGTTAATGCCGTTAACGGCCCAGCTCTAGTTAAGATACATACTTTTTTCTTCTCTGTGCATGCAGTAGGAGTAGGAAGACGCGCACCATTAGCCTAGCTTAGCGTCAGTCACTGGAAGTAGGTTCCTCCATTAGCCTAGTTCCCAACGTCTTCCTACTCCTACTGCATGCACAGAGAAGAAAAATGTATGTATCTTCTTGTCTAACTCCAGGGTAGATGGCAAATAAGCTAATTTCCCAAAATGTTGGAGTTTTCCTTTAAGTTACTGAGATTCTGAGCCGTGCACATCCTTAAAAAAAAGAAAAAGGTGTTGACACTGAAAACGTTTCCTTGACAACAATGAGGAAAAGCAGCACCCACAGGACTGTGCCATAGCGTCACTGGGAGCAGGATTCTATTTAAGTTAATGAAACGTTTAGAGCACTGGTACCAGTCAGCACTCTAGTGGTTGTTTACTTCCATATTGGTTATCAAACCCTCATTATATAGAAACCCTGTTGCAGTTTGCTAATAGCAATAGCTGTATTGCTATGTAACATGTAAAATGTAACAACATTGAAAAAGGTCAAACCAGCCAAACTTTGCAAGCTAGCTAGAGCTAGCTAGCTAGATTTGTATGCAAGCCTGTCTAAAATATTTAGATACTGTATGTGACGTAAAGATACATCATCAGATGTTGGTGATGAGGAGGTGGTGCCATGCAGCTTGTCTACAACATTAGATACTGTATGTGACCTAAAGATGCAGTACATCAGATGTTGGTAATGAGGAGGTAGTACCATGCAGAGCGTTGATGTGAAGCACGGCGACTGCTGTTGATGGTGTGTGAAGGCCAGACTACACCATTGGAAATGTCAAATGGAAGGCTGGCCTCTGATAACAGCTATGGCACCTCAGACATTGAAACATGACAATGGTGAGCTCGAATTGCACAGCAGCGACCAACAAAGAGTTGACATTATTCTCCCACGGGAAAACAATGACATGTTTTCACAGGGTCTATTGAAGTAGAAGTTGGTAAAGACATTGGTCCCAAAAACAAAAAACATTGGATGAGTGACGATGCTCCGAAGGCTCTTTTCACATGTGGTGACTTCAAACGTGTGGCTCAGAGAAAAGCCTGCTTTACTTTAAGTCCAGCTGAATGGAAGGATTTCCACTCTTTTGAAAGAAGACCAGGTATGAGCCACTTTCAAGCATTTGAGTGCTAAAAGCTCTTTGCAAATAAAGTCAGAGAGTCCAGTCCCAACTATCCTTTAGTTCCACCCACCTTTACACCTTTATAAACAGCCCATCTCAACGTCAATGTCAAATCAAGTCAATTTACGAAATGTCTATTGAAACTTACATTTGTCCTCCCAACGGCTCAAGATACAGTGTTCATAACTATAAGAATGCAATATGTCACAAAAGACATTTACAGTATGCCAGACCAATTCAAGGCAGCGAGAGGTGAAAAAAAGACAGCACAGATAACAAGAAGAACTTGTGGACATTTTAAGCACAGCAAGTCACACGCCAGGGCACACATTCAGTCACAATGGAATGCCTTGATTGATTGATTGATTGAAAAGTTTATTAACAGATTGCAGAATGGGTACAGTACAGTACATCTCAATACATACAATTGTTAAGGGGATGCAGACCAGAGAAAGACTTTCGTCTTGTTTACATCAGGGTCCCCCATTTTCAATTAACTCCCAGCATCGAAGGTTTCAGCATAACGACATGCCTGATGTGATGTATCCCTGTTGTGGCGTTCACACTGGGGCATCAATGACACACAATATAACAGCAATTGTCCGACCAGACCTCTTCCATATGCCATTACCTGATATCGGTGCGGCAGGGGGGGGGGGGGGGGGGGGGGGGGCACATGTAGATCAAACTGTGTCAGATGAACATTGTTGCTCTTCATGCATCATGCATTGATATGAGAACTCCTGTAGGCTACCCCCAGCTGATGTTATTGAGGTTCCTTTTAGGGATGGACAGGAGTAATGTTTTCCCAGATGGAGTGTTGCATGCATTACTCAAGTAGTGATCGAGTACTCGTTTATGCACATCTATTTTTAGAATGCATGAAGAGCATGGCAGCAATAACAATGCACAGCGATGTTTAATGCTTATTGTCAGTCAAAACAGTCAGGTACCATTTGTAATAATTACATTACCTCCACTCTGTCTGCAGTGCGTCTCTCCACTCATACAGTATAAATGCACAGCGATGTTTAACACATTGACCGCCAGCAGCAGGGGGCGCTGATCCTCCTTCATCGCCAGGTCTTTATTCAATGGATATAGTTTTAGACTGCGACATTTGCGAGTGCTTAAAATATATCTTATATTATAGCTATGGGTCTAATACACCCGTCGATTGTCAGTGAGTTGCTTCCAGTCAACATGCACAAAACAGATTTTTTCATCCGTACATTTCCGTTTTATACCGTTTTGAATACGAGTAAGGTTTGGGTGATTCTGAGTAATTCCAGGAAAAGACGAGAAAAAGGCATTTTAGTGTAATCCAGTCATCACGTTGTAATTTTTCGGCTGATTATCTAATCATCCTGAAATCAACGCTAGATTATCATTATCATCTCCTCGTGCATACATGAAATGGCCCTCATAGCGCGGCAGATGATGCAGACACAGCTGGGGTAATGCACTTCTGTGAGATTTGCAATGACAGGGCGACATCTAAGAATGAAGACAGAAACACTCCTCGACGAATGTTGTGAAAGGCTTTCAGAGTGCAGACCGATTACAGCCATCTCAAAAGTTCAGGGAGGCACTCCTGAGAACTGTGCCTAATAAACAAAGCACTGGTTTTCGCCAGACTTGTTAGAGGGGTTTGTGAGTGATGTGCTGTCGGCAAATGTTCTGGGCAATGATTTGTTTTGTCCACACAGTCTTTGTGATATAATATGCCATGAGTGCGGTGAATCAACTAAGGCATACTTTGAAACAGCTCATTCCCGACCCAGAGGAAGTGTCAGGAGAAGGGATCAAAGAGCATCTTTAAGTGCAAGCAGATCAAATCCACAGGGCTTGTGACAAACGTGAAAAGACAGCTAGTCTTCTGCTTCACAGTTGCAAAGTCATTCACACCAAAAACATGACTTGTTAATAGGAGAATGTGTTCCATTTGCCACCTAGATTCACTCCACCTTGCATATACAGTACTCTATACTCTATACCAGTGGTGCCCAACCAGTCGATCGCGATCGACAGGTAGATCGCGGGCTGATTTCAAGTAGATCTCGATAAATAAAATTCGATTATATCTTTTTTTTTATTTTATTTTTTTGCTAAATCAACTCTGCCTCTCTTTGTTAACTACAACAAGCAATGCTGTTTGTTATTTAAGATGAGGTCGGACTCGGCAATGACAGATTTGTGTTCATTATGCTGCTTTTATAAAGCCTCAAATGACGGCTTACAATATTTCATGAAAGCAAAGTGTTTTGTTTGTCTAAGATTTAAAAAGGTTTAAACTTTACAGCACTGACAAAGTGACACAACACAATCATCCCAGCCAAACTCATCAATAAACTACTGGACATGAACATTGACCCCTGCATCTGTCACTGGATCCACAGCTTCCTCTCTAACAGACAACAGAAGGTCAAAATAAACAACATCACATCACACCCTCTATATCTCAGCACAGGAGCCCCCCAAGGCTGCGTCCTTTCACCCTGGCTTTTCTCCCTATACACCAACCTGCTCATATCCCTCCACAACTCCTTCAAAATCTACAAATATGCAGACGACACAACCATTATAGGCCTCATCACAGACAACAATGAAACAGAATACCGTACACAGATCAACCATACAGTCACCTGGTGCACAGACAATAACCTCCTCCTCAACTCATCAAAAACCCATCATCGACTTCAGACGCCAGCCAAACCCCAAAACCCCCATATCCATCTCCGGCAAACCCATAATCACCACAGACTCCTTTAAATTTCTTGGCACCCACATAAGCAACGACCTCAAATGGAAAACCAACACAGACCACATCCACAAAAAAGCCAATCAAAGACTCTTCTTCCTCCACCAGCTCAAAAAATACAGAATCAGAAAACATCTCCTGCTCCGTTTTTACCAGGCCATCATTCAAAGCATCCTCACCTTCTCCACAACAGTTTGGTACAGCAGTCTGGACATTCACTCCAAAAACAAACTGCAAAGAATAATCAATAAATCCTCCAAAATAATCCGCACCCCCCCCCCCCCCCCCCCTCCCATCACTCGAATCACTCCACCGCCAAAGCACAATAAGAAGAGCAAGAAAAATTCTCTCTGACCCCACTCACCCAGCACACCACATCTTCCAGCTGCTGCCCTCCGGGAGACGCTACAGATCCCTGACCACCAAAACATCCCGCTTTAAAAACAGCTTCTTCCCCACTGCCATACGGACACGGAACTCCCTGTAGCAACCCCCCTACCTCTGTTGCTATGGACATGGACATAAACTGTGATATTGTGGTCTTTGTAATTATGTATTTATGTATTTAACTGCATGTAGTATGTATTGTAAGTGATGTTATATGTTCTATGTTGGAACAATGCTGTAACTGCACTGAAAACAAATTCCACCAGCCTGGCTGGGTGGTCATTAAAGAATCGAATCTAATCTAATTAAAATGCATGTGAAACTGCATGTCCCACACACACCGAGTTTGAATGGCATTGTTTAAAATAAAATTTGTGAAGATAGCTTTAGTATAGCTTTGTTTCTCAAGATGCATCTAATTGACTATGATTTGAGAACCTTTATTTTTTTAAATCCTGACTGGAAGTCAAAACGATTCTGCTGCTCACTTGATGCAGGTCTTAATGATTGGGAGATACAGGTAGATTTAGGAGGAAACCTAGTTATTCCACGAGAAATAGTTAGCACTAATTTGAGGCCAGTCCTAGTGTTATGGTCTATGGTCTACAAGTTCTTCCCAAACATGTTCGAGTTTTTAGTCCATAATGAATTGTTTGTTTACGTGCTCTGCATTTTCGTGACCACACACTTCTAATTGTATAATAACTCAACATGGCGCACTATGATGAAATCATGCCCAACACCTGATGTTTCGCTGATTTTGCCAGGTGTAGGGCATTATTTCATCATAATGTGCATGCACGAAGTTGATTAGAAGCAAATACATTTGTAGAGTGTAGTTTCATAGTATAGTTTTTTATAGGTATGTCAGACTCTCTTTTGGCAATGGGATTGGGTTTCTTATCCTTGTACTGTACTCTTTGACGCACTGTACTCTTTGACTACAAACTAAAATCCTAATCTTTAATCTGTGTTTCTCTTGTCTCACCACAGTTCCAGCCAACATATACAAAGTGTCGGAAGACATCACAGTGAATGAAGGCAGCAACGTAACCCTCAGCTGCCTGGCCAGCGGGCGGCCGGACCCCACCATCACCTGGCGCCTGCTCAACCCGTCAGGTTAGAACCATAACTCATCTGCCTTTCAATCTGTCTGGCCAATGGGAAGCTATATCTTTCTATTCAAGTGATTTAGATGAGCACAAACCCAGCACACTCATCATCATGTCTCACTTTGGTCCAAGTGATTTAGATGAGCACAAACCCAGCACACTCATCATCATGTCTCACTTTGGTCCAAGGATAGTTTGTGATTGGAGCAGGGGAAGGAAGGGAGGTGGTATTCATACAGTAGGCAGGCAGTTTAAGCAAGGGGCACATGGCACAAGGTTTAATCTGTGATTTGGTGTGAAATGGCTTCCATGTTCACTGTCAGGTAGGATTTGAATGGTCTGTTCTCAGTTTTAGGGGAAAAGCTTGGTTAAGTTGGTTGGGTGGTCAGTTGGTTGGTCAGGCATACCCAGCAGCATTTCTACACTATTTCAACCAAGCCTTTTAAAGCTGCAATAATTTCTCTTTTTACATTTTCAAAACGTCTTAGGATCTCCTGCTATAGATGGTGTGATGAGACCAAGCCAGACGATCTCCTAGCTCAGCCTATTTTTCCATCCCTTGCCATACGTTATAGAAGTGCTATTATGACAAAAGTAAATAAATAAATCACAATTTTTAATCACAATGAATGGAATTACAAATCTACCAACATTTAAATCTTTTTAAGGTTGATTTTCCATATGCCAGTCAAATGTAAATTAATTCAAATGGATTATAATGAATTACTATATCTACAAATCTTTCTGTTTAATCATCTTCCCTTTATTCATTTGCTTAGATTTTTTTGTACATTTGATCTCCAGAAGGTGCTGAGTGAGCTCAGTGAGCGAGATCAGAAGAAGCTCAATGTTAGCCTGGTGTTATTCACCGGCACAGATGCAAAAAGAATAATAATTTATAGTCTCCTTTGTTTCATCACAATTTACTCAAGCCTATAGTAACAGACACAATATTTCAGACACTGGGAATACTGACGTCCATAGATGTCCCTAGATACCAAGAACATGCTAATGGACCTTGTAGAAGTGGAGCAATCTTCCATTTACTTGGGCATGTAACTTTAGGAGAAATCTCTGAAAATAGGGCTTGGGTTTAACATTATTTTATTTTATTTTTTTATATGTTTTTGGTAGATTTTTTTATTGTTTTTACTACCGGGCAGTCCGGTAGAGAGAGAGAGAGAGAGAGAGAGAGAGGAAGAACGGGAGAAGACATTCGGCAAAGGACACCGGGTCCGGGAATCTAACCCGGGTCGGCCGCTTCGCGACGCAGCGTGTTACATGGTTCGCCACTTGGGCGCCCCAGGGTTTAACAGGTTTAAGAAAATTAATACAAATACAGAAGAAAAAAAAAGAAGTGAACTGAAAATGCATCACTGGTCACTTATTCGTGATTTTGGACAAATGTGTCTGCAATGTAAGCGAATAAATGGATGTTACAAAGCACAGCCTGTTTCCTATTGGTACTAGGCTTACCCATAATAGCAAATACAACACACAATGAACCTGTTAATTGTAAGCATTTTACACATTTTAATTATGCATATTGTATAATTCATATTCAAATGTAATTCAAATGTGCCTCATTTCAGCCTATTCATTATCAAATAGTATTCTGAGGGGTAATTGACAGCCTTAGAGTATGCAAAGGCTATTGCTAAAACTACAGAAGTGGCCCAATTCAAACCACAAGCTAGTGAATATATTACTTATTGTCAAAAACAATTCACCACAATGCAGCTAGACAGTAGACACAGTAGAGCGAAGACGATAAGAGTAATGGGAGCATGTCTATGTTCCCCGATTGATTGATTGATTGATTGATTGATTGATTGATTGATTGATTGATTGATTGATTGATTGATTGAACATTTTAGACCACCAGCCCTGATTCCAAACTCTAACCTTAACCAACTTCGAAAGAGGGCCTAAGCTTAACCAGTTCGAAACAAGGCGGACATTAATAATTAATAAAATAACAAAAATGTATACAATTTTCAATCAATTAATCAATCAATCAGGGAACATAGGACCCGGGGAACATAGGACCCGGGGAACATAGGGATGATCCCAGAGTAATGATGTCAGAACTTTGGAAGGGAACTTAATAGTAGTTTAGGTTAACTTTTAGTGAAGCGCTCAATCATGTGTATTCTTTATGCATAACATTAGCTAGCTCTATGTAAACAAATAGTTTACATGGGTAGGGCTCTGTTACCATGGCTACATGTGTAGAGCTCTGTTAGCATGGCTACATGTGTAGAGCTCTGTTAGCATGGCCAGGGATCATCCCTATGTTCCCCGGGTCCTATGTTCCCCGGGTTCTATGTTCCCCGCTTTGATTGATTAATAGATTGAACATTTTATACATTTTTATTATTTTATTAATTATTAATGTCCGCCTTGTTTTGAACGGTTAAGCTTAGGCCCTCTTTCAAACTGGTTAAGGTTAGAGTTTGGAATCAGGGCTGGTGGTCTAAAATTTTCAATCAATCAATCAATCAAAGCGGGGAACATAGAACCCGGGGAACATAGGACCCGGGGAACATAGACATGCTCCCAAAGGCCACATGGGTAGGGCTCTGTTAGCATGGCTACATGGGTAGGGCTCTGTTAGCATGGCTACATGGATCATGAGTAGGGCTCTGTTAGCATGGCTACATGGGTAGGGCTCTGTTAGCATGGCTACATGGATCATGAGTAGGGCTCTGTTAGCATGGCTACATGCGTAGGGCTCTGTTAGCATGGCTACATGCATAGGGCTCTGTTAGCATGGCTACATGCGTAGGGCTCTGTTAGCATGGCTACATGCATGGGTAGGGCTCTGTTAGCATGGCTACATGGATCAATGGTAGGGCTCCGTTAGCATGGCTACATGGGTAGGGCTCTATGTTCCCCGGGTCCTATGTTCCCCCGGGTTCTATGTTCCCCGCTTTGATTGATTGATTGATTGAACATTTTAGACCACCAGCCCTGATTCCAAACTCTAACCTTAACCAGTTTGAAAGAGGGCCTAAGCATAACCGTTCGAAAAAAAAGCGGACATTAATAATTAATAAAATAATAAAAATTTATAAAATGTTCAATCTATTCAATCAATCAATCAATCAAATTTATTTATAAAGCACATTTCACATGACGCGTGTCAACCAAAGTGCTGTACAGAGGGTAAATACACAAGATACATATAGACAACAATCACACTCCGTTTTATGGGAGGGCACACAGGCAAACACATAGAAAAACAGGGCATGAGTCAGTGAACGGGAAAGGCTAGTAGGTAGAAGTGGGTTTTGAGCCTCGATTTGAAGGCATCTATCGAGGGGGCGAGCCTAATGGAGGTGGGGATGCTGTTCCACAGTTCAGGGGCTGCGATAGCAAAGGCACGGCCCCCCCTGAGCTTGAGGTTAGACCTCCGGACTGTCAGGAGCCTCTGATCGGCTGACCTGAGGGACCTGGTGTTGGAATAGGGGGATAGGAGGTCTGAGATGTAGGAGGGTGTGTGACCATTAAGGGCTTTAAAAACAAATAGGAGAACCTTAAAATCTATCCTGTAGCGTACTGGGAGCCAATGAAGGGAGGCAAGGACAGGGGTGATGTGGTCTCTCTTGCGGGTTCCGGTCAACAGTCTGGCAGCAGCGTTTTGTACCAGTTGTAAGCGGGACAGGGAAGACTGGTTAATGCCTATATAGAGGGAGTTGCAGTAGTCTAATATAGATGAAATGAAGGCGTGGATGACTCTCTGAAGGTCTGCAGGGGAGAGAAGGGCTTTGAGTTTGGCAATGGTGCGTAGTTGGAAAAAACATGCCTTTACCACTGAGTTTACTTGTCTGTCAAATTTAAATTGTGGATCAAAAATGACCCCTAGGTTCTTGACATACGGCTTGACCAGGGAGGACAGGTTGCCAAGGCTGTTGGTAAGGGTGGTGACAGCGTCTGGGGGACCGAAGAGGATTATTTCGGATTTGTTTTGATTTAGTTGTAGAGAGTTTTGTGCCATCCAACATTTAACATCATCCAGGCAGGATATGAGACTGTTAAGTAGAGACTGGTTGTTGGGTTTCAGGGAAACATAAAGCTGTGTGTCGTCAGCATAACAGTGAAAAGAGATGTTGTGCTTCTGAATGATTGGACCAAGGGGTAGCATGTAAAGGGAGAACAGGATCGGGCCAAGGATGGACCCTTGTGGGACCCCACAGGAGAGGGAGGTTGAGGGGGAGGAGCAGTTGGCGATGTTGACAGCAAAGCTTCTATTTGTGAGATAGGAGGAAAACCATGCTAATGCAGTGTCACTGACACCAACCCCATGTTGGAGACGATCTAATAAAATGGTGTGATCAACAGTGTCGAAGGCTGCACTGAGGTCAAGCAGCATTAAAATAGAGCAGTCACGGTTGTCAGCGGCGAGGAGTAGGTCATTTGACACTTTAAGGAGGCCTGATTCTGTGCTATGGCCAGTCCTGAACCCTGACTGAAATGTCTCCAGGAAGCTGTTCTGGTGCAGGTAGGGAGACAATTGGCACAGAACAACCTTTTTAAGTATTTTTGACAGAAAAGGAAGCTTGGAAATGGGCCTGTAATTACTGTTAATTAATCAATCAAAGCGGGGAACATAGAACCCGGGGAACATAGGACCCGGGGAACATAGGGATGATCCCCATGGCTACATGGGTAGGGCTCTGTTAGCATGGCTACATGGGTAGGGCTCTTGTAACGCGACTATTTTAATATGACAAGTAAAAAGCCGCTGAGAGGGCTTGGGCAGGGAGATCTGTCCGACACGCGAGTCCAATGAATGAGCATGAGCACACCCACCACCACCATTGACAAAATGACCTACACCTCCCTGCTCCCACAGCTCTGTTAGCATGGCTACATTGGTAGGGCTCTGTTAGCATGGCTACATGCCGGGTAGGGCTCTGTTAGTATGGCTACATGCCGGGTAGGGCTCTGTTAGCATGGCTACATGGATCAATGGTAGGGCTCCATTAGCATGGCTACATGCGGGTAGGGCTCTGTTAGCATGGCTACATTGGTAGGGCTCCAGCATCGTGGCTACATGGGTAGGGCTCTGTTAGCATGGCTACATTGGTAGGGCTCCAGCATCGTGGCTACATGGGTAGGGCTCTGTTAGCATGGCTACATTGGTAGGGCTCCAGCATCGTGGCCAGGGGTGTAGCTCCAGATTCTGGGCCCCATGAAAAAACGTATTTGTAGGCCCCCAGTGAATTCTTTTGGGCAATTTTTTTATTGATGAAAACGCATAATATGGTTTTTACCTATACATTCGGATCAGCAGTTCAGCACCTGCACTGTTGGTGGGTGAGCCTAGTAAAGGATGTCGCATTGCGTTCGTCTTCAATGAATTGACCAATGCAATAGTCTACCAAAGCCCCCCCTCTCTCTATATATATCTCACACACACACACACACTTCAGAAACAAACATAGTATCAATGAGAGCATCAATAATACACCTGAGTGATGTTTTTTATTTTTTATTTTTTTGGGGGGGGCCCAGTGCTGGGCCCTTGGAATCATCCTAAGCTACCCCCCCCCCCCCCCCCCCCAGCTACGCCCCTGATCGTGGCTACATGGGTAGGGCTAAGGGCTCATTATCAGAAGGTTGCAGATTCAGGTCCTGGCCTTGCTGTTATTTCAAATTGAAGTGCCTCTTTAGTATCTTCACACAAATGGCACAAACATGAATGTTCCAAAGATTGCTAGGAGCCAGGGATGTTACCAACAAACCACATAAGCAATGGGTCTCATTCCCGAACGAAGTTACGACAAAAAATTTCATCTTAGCCAGATTTCGGCCCATTTAAGACATATTAGGGCTGGGAGTGGGAGTCCCCAAATTTTCCTGAGATCAGATTTGATCGTGGCTGAGAGCAGATTTAAGATCAAATCTCATGATTGATTGACTAATTTAAAATGTCATTATAACTTGACAGACTGTGTTCTCATAGTGATTCCTTAACGTCAACGCTACAGGCCTCCTTGGAATTAATTTCTTAATCATAATTAAAATAAATATGACAATATTTGTAGGATAAGAAATTACGCATTTGATGTCGAAAAAATAAATAATATGGATTCATCTGATCACAGGGCAGCTGCTTAACCATATCTGAACCAGCTATTTTGTCTATTACTCTTGCTGTCTTTGTATTAATCCACATGTCAAGAGCATATCTGACAACACAAGGCTGTAAAAAGGGTTTTCTGGGGCTTCAAACTTGTGACCAAATATTGATTGGGTGGTGTTCCCCTTTAAACTCTTAAGCCCTAGCCATATTTTCAGAAAATTCACCTAAAAGTACATACCAAGTAAATGGAAGATTGCTCCACTTCTACAAGGTTAATTTGCATGTTCTTGGTATCTAGGGATATATGGATCTCAGGGAATGTATTCCCAGTATCAGAAATATTGTGTCTGTTACTATGCTTGAGTAAATTGTAATGAACCAAAGGAGAATATATATTATTATTATTATTATTATTATTATTATTATTATTATTATTATTATTATTATTATTATTATTATTATTATTATTATTATTATTATTATTATTATTATTATTATTATTATTATTATTATTATTATTATTATTATTATTATTATTATTATTATTATTATAACCCCCCCCCCATCTTTGACTGGCTTTGACTCCCATCTTTTTCCCATGCTAACATTGACCAGACATGTAAAATTCAGCACCTTCTTGAGATCAAGTGACCAAAAAATCTAAACAAATGAATAAAGGGCAGATGATTTTCAGGGTTTTTTGTAGATACAGTATTGAATTTTGCCATCCGGACAAATGCAATTTGTAATATAGAATATCAGGCCTATAAATTACCTTATTAAGTCATACATCTATGGATCGGGCCAAATCTCCTCTTTCCAATGGCAGAGTTCAATCTGGCTTTAGTACCACCAGGGTGCCCGTTTCAGGGCAGCAAAAACTGTGAATGAAATCTACTGTAAGTACAGTTACTTTTGTATAATGTCCATAGCTCCGCCATTTTTCACCAGATTGTGACGTGTTTTTTAATAGACGTTCACAGAAAGGTAAAGAAACAAAATATGCTGTATTTTATGGCAATAACATTCAGGTCTGTTCGACCTGTGAGATATAATCACGAAAATAACGTCAATATCTCACAATACATTTCTGCAACTCACCTGTAAACATTAGGTGACCTGATTTCTTTACGTTTTCGAATGTAGAGAGATCTACAATATTGCTAATAAAATGAATGGTGTTTGCCATTGATTGAAAACGTGGAATTAGTGTCAAAATGGGACATATTTCAAGAGGAGATAAATGTGCACATATTGTCCTCTTCCATGTTCAACATTGTGTGCTCAGTGCACACAGTCACAGAGGAGTTTGAATGAGGAGTTTGAAATGACAAAATGTGATATTCAGTCTGGTTGCCAGGTTGTGCAGAATAAATTAAGCGTAGTGTATGAAGGTGATTAGGCAGCCAATCTACTATCTAAAAAGGCAAATCTCCCATAGAAAACCAGATTTAATTCACATTGGAGAGAAGATAGCAGGAGAAAGGAGTATGAAAAGAGTAAGAAACGTGTGGGTAAATGTGAGTGTTGACAAGTATTCAAGAAAAAGAATAATACCTCCAGCTACTGATAAACTTCAAGTGTGAGGAATATAGAGATCCCAAACTTAAACAGCATTTCATTTTGATAAAGACCAGGCCCCGTTCCCCGTACCTGGATAACTGAGTTAGCCGGATAACTTTCGGGTAATTCTGACTTAAGCCGGACTTTCCGATTCCCCGTACCTGGATTTTCCAAATCACCATGACAACAGATCCAAAAGTTTGAGCCTGGTCGAAAGCAGAGTTTAAGTTCAAGTTAGCCTGAACCATCGCCACGCCCCCGCAAAAAAGTGACAGCCCGTTTCCTGAAATTATTCCCACAGTCTACGATCTGCATTATACCATTCTGAATTACGTTTTTGTGCTCCATTCTTCCAGAGGGGGCTTTTGAAATGTAAAATAGACCCAAAATGCTGATACTAAATTCACTTTGTCCTAAATAATGCACGTTATATATACCGTGGCGCTCGCTCGGTGCGATGTACACATTATGACGTGGTTATTTTAATTGTAACTGGGATTAAGATGTCTGATGAGATGCGCTGTTTGACGGATTTGAGAAATTGAATGAGCCGTTGACGTCACATTAATGAATGAGGATAAAGAAATAAAACTTAATTCAAAATAAAGAATATTCTAAACACGGGTCTCTCGTTCATTAATGTATAAACAATGAATTTATCCCATCTGGCACAGTGGCGCAGCGGTAGTGCTCAAGCCTGCCAACCCAGCGACCGGTGTTCGAAACCCCGTGTTTCCAATATAATTTTTTTGAATATAATATTAATGATTATACGCCAAAGTAGCCTGGTTTTAAGTTAAAATATTATAAATCTACATGCATTGAGGATGTCATTCTTTATATAGCTCTCAACGTGCACCAAATTGAATTATTCCTATATTGCAAAAAGAAGGAAAAGACTAGGGTTTCGAACCCCGGTCGTCTGCGTGAAAGTCAAAAGAAGAAGCCGTTACACCACAGAGAAGATAAGTAAAAGAACGACCATACATCAATCAATGGGTAAGGGAGCCGTATAGTTATTCTGTATAACAGTTTTACTAATTATTTTCGCTAGCAAGATCTCATTTGATTATTCAATCCAGCAGGCAAGTTTAAAGAAATATAATCTGATTGATTGAGGTAATGAGGGACTTAAAATTAGCCTATAGATAACGCATTTAACTTGTCGGCGAGGCGATTGAGCCGTATTGCAATCTGTCAATAAAGTTTTAAATCAATTAATCAATCAATGCCGTTAGAGAATCAGGATCTCTGCCATCGATACGTGCTGGCTTTTCACCTGAAGCGGCCGCGCGCACTTAGCCTGGGTCTCAAGTCTGAATCGAGTTAACGAGACTGAATCCACCTTCGAGGAACAGGAAAATCCCGGCTTCAAACATCGGGTTAACTGAATCTGGATAATGACATCTTGATCGACTTAGTTGAACCAGGTACGAGAAACAGGGCCCTGACTGTGATTGAAAGTCACCCTGTTTGTGCCTCTCTATCAATTACTGTGGCTGCTTATCGGTGCTCCAAACACCTTTCCTCAAATAATATTTATATATTATAGTCTTTTCTATCTTTTCTTTGTGCCCCTGCAGCTGTCGCTTCTGTGTATTTTGTTTTTAGTTTTCTCTCTCTTTTTTTTTTATTAACATTATTTTTTAAACATGCTAACAGAAACAACACTCTCACACAAAAAGTAAAAAAAATAAAAATAAAAAAAACTCTGAGGGTACCATCTGACTCATCCACTTCATTGTGAAAGCCTTTGTGGTTGCCACCCTTAACATGTTAAAAATATACTTTGTCATTATCCCTATTTCCCCCAAATACATCACTTTGCATTTGAATGCTATTTCTACTTCTAGTATGTTTCCCCCCATTCTTCACTTCCTGCAAAGTTGGCTTCCCGTTCCCATTTCTCCTTGATGTATACTGTGAATTGTATGATGCTATGAATACCTTCAATACGCCTTCTTCTATGGTTCTTATATGATCTTTTGTAATGGTTCAGGATGAAGTCTGTGTTGTGTGCAACACCATCTCCCCCCCCCCCCCCCCCCCCACCGCCTCTGTTCAGGATGTAGTCTGTGTCGTGTGCAACACCATCTCCCCCCCCCCCCCCCCACCCCCCCCCCCCCACCACCTCTGTTCAGGATGAAGTCTGTGTCGTGTGCAACACCATCTCCCCCCCCCCCCCCCCCCCCCACCCCCCACCGCCTCTGTTCAGGATGAAGTCTGTGTCGTGTGCAACACCATCTTCCCCCCCCCCACCCCCCACCCCCCACCGCCTCTGTTCAGGATGAAGTCTGTGTTGTGTGCAACACCATCCCCCCCCCCCCCCCCCCCCCACCCCCCACCGCCTCTGTTCAGGATGTAGTCTGTGTCGTGTGCAACACCATCTCCCCCCCCCCCCCCCCCCCCCCCCCCCACCCCCCACCACCTCTGTTCAGGATGAAGTCTGTGTCGTGTGCAACACCATCTCCCCCCCCCCCCCCCCCCCCCACCACCTCTGTTCAGGATGAAGTCTGTGTCGTGTGCAACACCATCTCCCCCCCCCCCCACCCCCCACCACCTCTGTTCAGGATGAAGTCTGTGTCGTGTGCAACACCATCTCCCCCCCCCCCCACCCCCCACCACCTCTGTTCAGGATGTAGTCTGTGTTGTGTGCAACACCATCTCCCCCCCCCCCCACCCCCCACCACCTCTGTTCAGGATGTAGTCTGTGTTGTGTGCAACACCATCATTTTGTTTAGCTTACTATGTTACCAATTCTGTGAGATGTGTATCTTGTAGCAGCAGTCTTATCTTTTTTTACTCCTTTTGGTTGGATTAAGCATCCATTTACATTATATGTGGCAACTTTAATTTTCTGGATATTTTGATCAGCCATCTGGTCTGTACTAAAGAGTCTCAAACCCATCCTTCTTATTCTGTGCCTTGTGTGCAGTTCCTGCCTCATCTACTGTGTGTGTACCCCTCTCATGACTCTGATCTGTAGTGGACTAAAGTAACAAAAACCAATAACAATAACATAAAAACAACATACATACGACCTCCCCCTTCTGTGACTCCAATATTGGCCAGTTCTGAGCCTGTGTCACATTGGTGCTCACTGGGGGAAAGCCTCATCTCACATGGGCCCAACTTATGATAGGACGTGTGTCTGCTATACTCTCCCCTCTCTCCTCCTGGAGTTCATTAACACATTGGGCGCCGGACCCGACTAAAGTCGGGTTAACTCGCTGAACGTTGAGCGCCAGGACCCCCGAAAACCAGAGTATACTTGGGTTTTCATCGTTATTTATTTTACTCGATAATTCCATTCATAAACATGCAGGCAGATGTGTGTTATCACTGGGGATGGGTCTGAGATTGCAAAAGTCCAATACCGCCGCCTGCCACCTTGCGGCCGCTATTGCACTCAATTTGAAGCGATGTGGCTTGGTGTGTGGGCCGGCCTGCGGGCGGAGTCTAACTAGCCGGGCAGGCGAAGCGCTTATAACACATGCATCGACGAGGGTCGGGCCCCCCCGGATCATGTTCAGTGCTGGATTACGTTGGCAACACAATCGACATCAGTATTTGGAATGGCAATCAGATAATTGGAATATTCTTTTCGGGACAAATCCTGGTCAAGGTAAGGACTATATGGTATCAATATTGCATTGATCCGATAATTCCTTCCCCACAATTGGAGCGTGTGTCTGTAATGTACTGTGTAACGTATTCCGTTGGTGACGATCGAAGCATAGAACCCCCCCCCCACACCCTTTCATGCATGCATGATGAAACATAACACCGATAATCTAGCGTTGATTTCAGATTGATTGTTGATCCAAGCGAGGAATGGCACGGTTCCTAGTGAAATGCACTAAAACGCTGTTTAGCAGCGTTTCCTGGGATTACACAGAATTACTCTAAAACTATACTCATATTCACCATGCACGGTATAAAACTGGAATGTATGGATGTAAAAATTATCTTTTTTTTGCATCTTGACGGGAAGAAACTCAATGACAATCGACTACTGTATATTATTAGATCCATAGCTATAATATTTAATATTGTTTTAGCACTGCAAACACCGGCATGTAGCCCCATTCATTACAGCACTGGCACACATGGCCATACGGCCCACAGCGACATCTGGCACTGAATGTGTTAAAGAAGACATGTCCGGTCCATGGGGACATTAACTCAATGGACGCCAACCACATTTATATACGTGTTTGGCGGACGACCATTGAACGCCAACCACGTATATATACGTTATTAGATAATTTTTCCTTTTTTTCAATTTTAATATCCTATTCAATGTCAGGGACCCGTATGTTGCCGGTAGAAGGCATACTGCAACGCAGAGGGTGCAGTACCGGCCAGATCCTCCCAGGCGGCGGTATCGAGCACCCTTTGAAACATTGTATCTTGGCTTGTGGGTCGATCTAATGGGTCCGGGTCGTTTTAATAATTTTTGCTCAAGCTCAGCGTTTATAACGGTCAGATTGAGAAGAATCAAATATTCCCGATGCATGATGTGTAGTGGAATATGTTGGCGACACGATGGACATCAATACTTGGAATGGCGATCAGATAATTGGACTATTCTTTTTGGAGTACATCCTAGTCAAGGTAAGGGCTATATGATATCAATCTTGCGTTGATCCAAGCATGTCTTCAATGCGATCCGACCGTGTGTGTGTAACGTTAGTCCACGACGTATGCCGTTGGTGGCGATCAAAGCATCAAGAAACGACCCACCCCCCCCCTTCATGCATTCATGATGAAACATAATACCGATAATATAGATGTGATTTTAAAATAGTAGTGTGTACAGGCGAGAAATGGCAACGGTTTTAGTGTAATACACGCATAAGGCTATTTCTCAGCATTTCGGGAATTACCCCAGACCAATCTAAAACCATACTCATATTCACCATGGTATAAAACGGGAATGTATGGATGAAAAATGTCTTTATTTTTCACATATTGAACGATAGATACTCGATGTCAAATGGGCCATAGGATTGTATCCATAGCTCTAATATAGAATATAGTTATAGCTCTACAAACAAGGTGACTCAGTCCTATAATTTAAAGTGTGGCAATGCTAACACAGGGCCATGGCTAATCCCCAGCAGTCAATGAGTTAACGTGTGTTGTCGGGCCTTACAAATAAAAAAAATAATTGATTTGATTTCTTCCAAATCAGTTCTCTGACTTAAGAATATCCTATCTCCACATTTCAGGCTTTCTTTTGTGGGGTTTCTCAATGCTTTCACCGGGAGCTAAGCAAAACACGTCTTACCCTATGCTATTCAACCCGGAAGTCCCTGTTGTTTGTTTTATTCTTGGGTGTTTGTACTGTACATTGATTTGTTTAAAAGCAGAGTGGTAGAGACTTAACTCATCAGCCATATGGTCCAGCGAGCTATTTTCCAGATTGGTGCTGCAGACTGAAAAGCAGCCTCAACATCCAGATGGCTTGTGAAGTTTAGCTAAAGCCTCTTGGGGAAGTTTTCACTTCTTTTTCTAATGCAACCGATATAGTAGAGTAAATGGATAGAGCCTTGAACAAAGAACAAAAGAAGATTTGCGTGTGTGTGTGTGTGTGTGGGGGGGGGGGGTGACGGGGGGGGGTGACGGGGGGGGTGACGGGGGGGGCTCAGATCTGCTGTATATAGCTGTTTCAGGCTGTAGGGGGACTTATATTCTACTCACTCTGACTGGATTTATAGGATTTTCTAACGTTTATTTGTTGTTTCTTTTCTCTTAGAAAGGAGTGGGCAGAACAGCATCCTCGAGTCTTAGAAACTTTTCTTTTTCTACAGAAAGCCGTGGGCAGGCCACCCTCATCACGTCTTTGGTTTTAGAAAGTTGGAATGTGGAGGGGGGGGGGGGGTCTCCTGTATGGTCCTAGCAGGATTATGGGTCCTGGTCAGAGATGGGGGGGTTTCCACCGTTTGTGGACCCAACCCGCTGTTATTTTCTTCCTGTTGTTTTTAACCCAGTCAAGGAGTGTGGATGACTGCTGAGAGAGATAATGACGTGTAGCAGCCTGTGGTCGCACTCTCTCGCCCGGGCGCTGGCTGCCTTGCATTGCACGTTGCTTACACAAACAAACCACACACACACACACACACACACACACACACACACACACACACACACACACACACACACACACACACACACACACACACACACACACACACACACACACACACACACACTCTTCAAAATAACTGCTCTACCTGTCATCCTCTTCAAGCCATATGTGGAGGTCTATACTTCATATACATGTCTCAGTAGGTCATATACTACCTTTGACCAAATGTCCTGATTTGTTGCGAGACGGTCATGCATTTTAACCTTTTGTCATGCGTCCCCCACAACAGAACAGAATGTCCCACATTTGAATAAACTTGTTCAAATGTTAAATATATGAATTTGTATCGTTCTGGTCTAGCTATTAATCACCAACCATGCACCGATGCTGGGACAGAGGCTGGCTACTGTGAGCTGTGTGTGCAGTTTGAGTAACTACAACCTGGCACTTTCAGTTTCACTGACATCTGCTCCACAGCGGCAAATGTGCTCTATGGCAAGTTTTGTAGTCTGCTTCGTCAAAGCGAAGGAGGAGGGAGGAGATGTTAGCGACTGTCGGGGTGAAGTTGGGGATTGAAGGATATCGAGTGAGCCTCCTTCTTGCATTCCTAAGCATCCTTGTCACGGACGCCTTTGTGGAGAGGCCGTTCTGAATCGATGCAGCGTGGATCTCATGATGAGCAAGGTTGACGTCAAAGCTAATTTCTCTCTGACGTGCCAAGAGTTTTATAAACATGCTCTTCGTCGTGGTCCAGCAAGAAACATACGTTCCTCAAAAGGCCTGTATTGCACTCTCCATGGTGCTGAAACATTTGTCTTGGATTTTCCAAACATGTGTTATGGGAGGCGCCCGAGAACTATGAAGACATAATTTATTTCAGCCTACAATTAATGTTCTGTTCTGCAGTGTGTTTGCTGCTTAGCCATTTGGCTTATTTCACCTGTTTGTTTTCATAGATTAGTTGGTAACACTTTATAATAACACTCAGACCTTTATAAGGTATTTGTAGATACATTTCAAGTTTCAAGTTTCTTTAATAGTTGTCATACAGAAGTACAGAATACTTTTATACAAAATGCTTCTTACTGTTACGCTCCAGAGACTGTGCTAGACAAGATAAGTATGAAATAAAATAGTATAGCATGTAAATTAGAAGTAAAAAATGAGGTCACAGTGTTCAGTATAGACATATGTACAATGTTCGATGCAGAATAGAAGTAACTGAGTTACCATATAATATACAATATACTATGCAGTGTACTAATATACAATACTATATAGTGCAAAGCAGAAATGGGATGAGGTACGAAATAATGAACTAATCATGAACAAACCATTTATATACATTTGTAAATTATTATTAAATAATTTATAACTATATTTATATAACATTTACAAATTAGTTCTACATTATTTATAACTCATTATCAACATTGTTTGTACTTGATTTGTTCATCATTAAATAATGTTGTTTAATGTGTAGTAACACATTTGTAGATGCTTTGAAAATGGATATGAAAAAACAACTATACTGTACCTCCATTTATTTGTTCATGTTCAACAAATTATTTGTTAAGACATTTATAAAACAACTATAAATAATTTACAGATGCTATTGTGTGCCCTAATCTAAAGTGAAGCCTATTCATCATTAACAAATGTCTAATACAGTTAATTATTTGTTCACTTTTTCATCATCTGTTACAAATGTTGTAACAGCTTTCGGATACACCCTTCTTTGTGACATCAAACAGTGACAGAATTAGGACTATAGATAAATGCAATTGTATTAACATATAAAATACATAAATAAATACATAAATACATAACATATAGTGTAACTTGGGGGGCACCAGGACCCAGGAGTACCCTGGCCAGGTATTGCCAGAGCATGTAGAGGAGGTATCACGTGAGTGAGACTTGACTTCACGTTTGTTGCCGTCTGTTTGAAGCAGGCTAAACACCTTTTTTGTTCGGAAATCTATTTAAATCTAATCATTTCCGACCTACAACTCTTAGGGCGTTTTCACACATAGCTCGTTTGGAGCTGTTGTTCCGAAACCTGGAGCGTTTACCCCCTATTTCGGTTCAGTTGGGCATATATGAACACAGCAATCACATTCTGTTGCGGAACAAAACAAGCGGGCCGAGACCACCTAGAGAGGGTGGTCTCGGCGCACTTCCAAACGAACCCGACGCGACTCGTACGCTGTGAGAATGCAATCGATTTAACAAACCGACACAACTCACTTGCAGTACTGTATACGCGATGCATGATGACGCAACGCACACGTGCCCTGGACTGTTCCATCAGAGGGGGGAGCTTCGGTGGCCAGTGTGAGTGGCTACAGACCACTGCACTTAAATATAAACATTAGTCTACCTGGAGACTCAATGAGGTAATTGTAGATGTCGCCATAAGACGCGTCTGGCCATTTAGTGGGATCATTGTTTCATTATCCTGTTCGGCTGAAAGGACACTGGCCACCGAAGCTCCCCCCTCTGATGGAACAGTCCAGGGTGGGTGTGCGTTGCATCACAATCCGTGGGCAATCTGCGCATGTGCATGGGGGATGCTCTGCTTAAAAACTGGCTTTTTTGCTGCCGAATTAGTTCTGATCGATTAGGAATGGCTCGCGCCGTGTTCAGGAGATTCTGGCGCATACAAGTCTATTCGATCATGTCTCTAGCACCCCCACAGCCGTATCTGCAACCACTTACATCACGGCTCTCATCCACATTCATTCATTTGCTCCCCCCGCTCTCCCCTCCCCGATTTCAATGTAACGCAGAGATTCAGGGTTGGGGGGGGGACACCCAAAAATCTGACCAATGAGTGACAGTTTGCTGGCGCGTGCGTTTGTTTTGGTCCGCTGTTAACACAGCCGTGTGAACACAAACGAACTAAGGGACAAGTGCAACATTGTATCATTATAGTCCCTGTGTCTCCCTGAATCGGAACAAAGCAAACGAACTACAGGTGTGAAAACGCCCTTATATTTTGTGTAGACGTACTTGATGTGGTGGGCGCTAACGTTACATTCGAATTATGTGTTTGTTCCTAATGTGTGTTCAGTATATATGTGATGATGACATGAGGGTAATAATTATTTGTATTTTCAGGCTGTATAGAAGTCTGGTAATTGCTTTGTGTGTATTCATAAAAGTCCACAAATAAACAAACTATTAGACATTTGTTAATGATGAATAGGCTTCACTTTAGATTAGGGCACACAATAGCATCTGTAAATGATTTATAGATGTTTTATGAATGTCTTAACAAATAATTTGTTGAACATGAACAAATAAATGGAGGTACAGTATAATGTTTTTTCATATCCATTTTCAAAGCATCTACAAATGTGTTATACACATTAAACAACATTATTTAATGATGAACAAATCAAGTACAAATAATGTTGATAATGAGTTATAAATAATGTAATACTAATTTGTAAATGTTATACAAATATAGTTATAAATGATTTAATAATAATTTACGTATGTATATAAATGGTTTGTTCATGATTAGTTCATTATCTACAAATACCTTATAAAGGTCTTATAACTGAGTGTTATTATAAAGTGTTACAGATTAGTTCATACAATTGTTTAAATAATGAATGAACCTAAATGGTTATATTTAGATCAAATGCTTTATACATTATGTAAACCTTGTGCTTACATAAGTATTCAGTATTACTGTCCCGCAAAATCGGTGTGCTGTCCTGAATTTGGTCACCCTGCACGACTACAGTATAGATAGGGGTATGTCATGACAGGTCATAGGCTAGAGTATGGATAGGGGTATGTCATGACAGGTTATAGGCTAGAGTATAGATAGGGGTATGTCATGACAGGTCATAGGCTAGAGTATGGATAGGGGTATGTCATGACAGGTCATATGCTACAGTATGGATAGGGGTATGTCATGACAGGTTGTATACTACAGTATGGATAAGGGTATGTCAGGACAGGTCGTATACTACAGTATGGATAGGGGTATGTCATGACAGGTCATATGCTACAGTATGGATAGGGGTATGTCATGACAGGTTGTATACTACAGTATGGATAAGGGTATGTCAGGACAGGTCGTATACTACAGTATGGATAGGGGTATGTCATGACAGGTTGTATACTACAGTATGGATAAGGGTATGTCAGGACAGGTCGTATACTACAGTATGGATAGGGGTATGTCATGACAGGTCATATACTACAATATGGATAGGGGTATGTCATGACAGGCCGTATACTACATACATAGGGGTATGTTTTGGCAAAAATGGAATGGATGAGGAAATTAATGGTGAAATTATTGTTCAGGTAATTATTTTGAAAAGTAATTTCAAGTCAAAGGAAAAGCCAAAATGTCACTGCTATGCAAATCACTGTACAGCTGTAACTATCTAATATTCATCCAATAGTCAGCATTGGGTGGCTGATTCAAGTGCATTACTTTGTAAATTAGATGTATCATTATTATTATTATTAGTATTATTATTACATGTGCTATTTCTATCTCCTTTGTCTGAGCAAGCACCGAGCCAAATCCCTTGTATGCATACATGTTGGTTACTTGGTGAACAAAAGTGACTCTGGCTATTTGGAAACCTGGAACAAAGGGCCTCTTGCCAGATGATCATACTCCATGCTGTGTCACATACTTGTCACGCCTGCAGCTCATGACATGAGACAGCTATTCGTTGCTCCACAGCTCCACTGGAAACACATGCCTCTCTCGTCCAAAACTCAGCCGCCCGCCTCCTCACTAACACCCGGTCCCGCGAACACATCACTCCTGTCCTCCACTCCCTCCACTGGCTCCCGATCAAGGAACGCATTAACTTCAAAACACTACTCCTCACCTTCAAAGCCCTCCATAGCCTGGCCCCCTCCTACCTGACTGACCTCCTTCTCCCCTACCGCCCCCCCCCCCCCCGTTTCCTCCTGTCCTCTTCCACTCTTTCCCTCACTGTCCCGTCATCCAAACTCAAAGGTTTCGGTGACCGGGCAGCGTGAATACTTTCGACAACAAATGTTTGTTTCCTCGTTCGAGTTTTGCGCTCTGATTGCCCACTGACCCTACACTATTACGCCCCCCTTATCGCCGCCAGTTATCTGACGCTCTACAGCTCTTTCCGTGACTTCCTCGCAGAACAGCTGTTTCCGTATTTATAATATTGTAGCTTGACGTTTAAGAAACTACGCTCTCGCCTGAGTCGCGAAATGCAGCGCTGTGAAGCACCTCCGTATTAAATGCCGCCGCGCTGTGAAGCACCTCTGTATTAAATGCCGATGTCGAGAGACCACAGAGCGGAGACATGAATGATATTATACGGGCTGCTGGGTGAAGTTCAATGCTGCTCCATCGCGGAGAGAAAAGAAAACGCTCATGGAAATGGTCTCCTTCTCCACCAGTAGCGGCTGCTGGTTCTCTCTCCACTAGGGGCGCTATACCAAAACATTTTGCAAACATGTACAGTACCACGCAACCGACTCATGGCAAGACGTGAGCGATTCGACTCACGCTCACGGCAATGAATCGGCTCTTATGAACGAGTCGCTCAGCTGTTACTACAACAACACACAACCAGTCAAATAAAGTATAGTCTAATTCACAACTTGAAACACAATATATAAATAGAAAAGTTAGAAACAAAACTCGCTCCGTCTCCAAACACACGCAGATCTCTCCCTCTCTCCTTCTCTCTCTCACACACAGCGCGACGTGGAATCGATTCGTTACACAATCAGACCTATTATATACCAAGAATAACTTCAGTATGAGTACAGGGCTGTACACATATTTTGCATATTGTTAAACGAGCCAAGGCTAGCTATTAAACTATCGATATGAATCGAAAATCTGGGACCCTGATGTAAACAAGACAAACGTCTTTCTCTGGTCTGCATCCCCTTAACAATTGTGTGTATTGAGCCGTACTGTATTGTACCCATTCTGCAATCTGTTAATAAAGTTTTCATTCATTCATTCATTCAAACATAGACGATATTGAACAAGCCATAATCCACGTATTTTCAATCCAAAAGAAAGAGAGAGAGAGAGAGAGAGAGAGAGAGAGAGAGAGAGAGAGAGAGAGAGAGAGAGAGAGAGAGAGAGAGAGCGAGAGAGAGAGAGAGAGAGAGAGAGAGAGAGAGAGAGAGAGAGAGACTCACTGTTTAGTTGACACGTCCAGGGCAGGAGGGCTTGCCTTGATAAAGTGTATAATCCACTGTTGATGTATTCCAGACCACTGTCCACTGTGTCCAGACTGCATCCGCCATATAGCTTGTTAGCCAAGTGTTAGCTTGTTAGCAGTTAGCACCACACAACACAAGTACTTCATTCCTTTGTCCATTTCCGCGTCGAACAGACTGCAAACTACCTGGCGTTCTATCGCCATGCTCTAAGACAAACTCTAACCTTAACCAACTTTGAAAGAGTGCCTAAGCTTAACAGTCTAAAGAACTTGCAGTCACGGCACGCTCTAAGACAAACAGCTGCATCTCACAACAACACAACTATCTCTACCACCAACGGACCAACCTAGGAATAAGTTAGAATTGGAACATTAGAAATTGGATTCGGCCAATCAGAGATCGTCTCTGTGAAATTATGCTACGGAAAAAAATACTGGCGTCGGCCAATCAGAGAGCGTCTCCGCGAAATGCAGCTACAGAAATTCTTGACGCTACTGGCTAGACCGCTTCAAATCGCGCCCGGATTCCAACATAATAGTCATATTTCAACGCACAACGCGTTACGCACTGATTGGCTGCGACGGATACAGCGATCAAACCGTGACGCGCACTCAGAGCGCTATCGCGTCTAGCCCAGGCCGAGAAATACAAAAAAATAATTAAACAAGTATTTATTTTTTTATATAATAACGTTATATTGTGCATTGGAAACACAAACATACTTAAAATGAGTAAATATTATTAATTTTAAACATGTTTATATTATTTATAGGGCTATAAAACAAAAAACTAAAAACTTATTTTTCTTGTTCTCTCATATAACCAGGGTAGGGCCTGAGGGGGGGCGGCGCCCGAGCGCCCCTAGTGGCGAGCCGCCACTGTTCTCCACAAGCGATCATCATGTATACGCTCTGTCCAGCCGCTATTTCAGCTCAATTATCCTACATGAATTAGGCTGTATTCTTTATCGGCAATGTACACACAGCCCGCTGTCAAAATGAACGACGTATTGCATGACACCTATAATAATGAACCCCTGTGAAACAGACAGCGACCCTAAAGCGACGGTGTGGAGTTCCCTGCACTGGAACTGGTTCAGGCTGAAGGCTGGGGAAGGACTGAGAGGCTCTCTCTCTATACCGCCTCTCCGTTACACAGCTACTGTTTCAGGCACACACTATCTCGTTTCACTGTCCTGAGCACTGGAGGAAGGCTGTCACCCCGAAGCGTTTTGGGGTAGCCTGTAAAAACACGCAGGCCATATCTGCACTGTTTTAAATGATCAGTAAATACATACATAAATGCATATATGCATTGCATTGCCGATAAAGAATACAGCCTAATTCATGTTGGATAATTAAGCTGAAATAGCGGCTGGACAGAGCGTATACATGATGATCGCTTGTGGAGAAGGAGACCATTTCCATGAGCGCTTTCTTTTCTCTCCGCGATGGAGCAGCATTGAACTTCACCCAGCAGCCCGTATAATATCATTCATGTCTCCGCTCTGTGGTCTCTCGACATCGACACGCCGGTAGAACCGGCATTTAATACAGAGGTGCTTCACAGCGCGGCGTTTCACAGCGCGGCGTTTCGCGACTCAGGCGAGACCGTAGTTTCTTAAACGTCAAGCTACAATATTATAAATACGGAAACAGCTGTTCTGCGAGGAAGTCACGGAAAGAGCTGTAGAGCGTCAGATAATTGCCGGCGATAAGGGGGGCGTAATAGCGTAGGGTCAGTGGCCAATCAGAGCGCAAAACTCGAACACGGAAACAAACATTTGTTGTCGAAAGTATTCACGCGACCGGGCATTCTCACAAGCTGCACCCCGACTCTGGAACTCCCTCCCTCAGACCATCAGAGACTCTCCCTCACTCTCCACCTTCAAATCCAGACTCAAAACCTACCTGTTCTCCCAAGCATTCAACCTTCCTTACCCATAACCACCTTCCTCCAACTCGCCACCATTTCCCCCTGCCCCACGTTCTCTCCTCTCCTGCCCCCCCCCAACCCCCTTGGTTTTCCCTTACTCTCCTCCCGACTGTCTCCCCTACTTACTCCCGTATTTGTTATCCGTTACTCGTGGTTTTATGTTTCCTGTGTATTCTTATTGTCCTCCGTTTCCCTATGGTTCTGTTTCTTTGTTTTCTTTGTTTCTTTTTTGCCTATTGTCAGCGACTTTGGGTCTTTGAAAAGCGCTATACAGGTTGGAATGGTCGTATCTATGGGCAGTGTTAGAAAGGATGGGGTTAGGAAAAGGATTCATTGATATGATTAAAGTATTATACAAAGACCCATCGGCCATGATTACAACAGGTACAATCACCTCCGAAATCTTTCCAGTATCACGGTCTTCCAGACAGGGTTGCCCCCTTAGTCCCGGACTATTCGATCTATCATTAGAGCCTTTAGCACAATATATAAGACAATCCCAATCCATAGAACCAATCGTAATCAAGGGCACACAACACAAAATTAGTTTATATGCGGACGACGTAATACTGTTCATGCAAAACCCAAACACCGCATTGCCTCATATTCTCAAGTTGATTGAGGACTTTGGAGATTTATCGGGATTTAGGATAAATTGGCCGAAGTCGGCCTTCCTCCCACTTAACGCCCCTGCAAAAAGAAATATAACCCTCCCAGAAGAGATACCGATGGTAAAACACTTTAGATGTTTGGGAGTTGAAATATTCCCTACCATAAGCCAAACGGTGAAGCACAATTACATAAAAATCCAAAACAAAATCAAATAAGACCTTGTCAGGTGGTCAAAACTTAAAAACTCAGTACAAGCACGAATATCAATAATTAAGATGGACGTCCTACCTAGAATCAACTTCTTCAGCTCAATGCTACCGTTACCCCCTCCAAAGGGTTACTGGAAAGAATTACACTCCTCCACATACAAATTTATTTGGAATAACAAACCACCACGTATAAAAAGATCCACCGCACAGAGAAACAAAGCAGACGGTGGTATGGCATTTCCAGATTTCCACCACTATTTTAAGGCATACACTTTAAGACCACTGACAACATGGTTTGATCCCCAAGCATCAGTATCCTGGAGAAATTTAGAAGAAAATATAGTAGCTCCACATAGGCTGAAGGACATAGTGTACACCAAATTATCAATTAAGCAATGCGAACGGAAATTTGGCCCCATAATCACTCATGCAATCCGGATATGGCGTGAAACACAAAAAAAAGACTCTATCCCACATACATGGCATAATCATACTCCCTTATTCAATAACAATGCACTCTTGATTGGAAAACAACCTATAAGATTCCCTAGATGGGAAAAGCAAGGCATACACACATTAGGAGACGTTTTCAACAAACAGGGTTTTTGTAGTTTTGATGAGATATGCAAAAAATTTAATCTCACCAAGTCCTCATATTATTTTTACGCACAGTTATTGGCATGTTTGAAGGCTCACGGTGTTCCATTAAGGATACCAATTGTACACCACAGATACCACAAATTCTTCTATGAAAGAGAGACATCGAGAGGTTTTGTTTCAGATTTTTATCATCAATTACTAACGGCCTCGTATGAAACCCTACATCTAGACTCAGTCTGGAGGAGGGATATACCAGACCTGGAGATAGACTTTGACTGGCAAGAAGCCTGGGCAAATGTACGCCTTGCATCAAGGAACCCGGACCATCAACAAATCAATCTTAACTATATTCACAGGACATACTTAACTCCTATAAGACTGAACAAAATGGGTCTTAAACAAGACTCCAAATGCTCCTTATGTACAAATGGGGATGAAGGGACATTTATGCACATGTACTGGGACTGCCCACCAGTTAAGATATTTTGGAAAGAAGTGACCCAGCAATTGTCAAATCTCTTAACTCTGGATATACCTGTACACCCCTCTGTATTACTGCTGAATGATGTCTTTGAGCATGCAGTACCTCCACTGCTAAAGAGATTGGTTTTATCCGGTATCACAGTGGCTAAAAAGCTGATAGCATCACGATGGTTTCAACCGGAAAAAATGTGCCATAAGGTCTGGATTCTTACATATCTCGATGTTATTTATCAAGAAATATCAACAGCTAGAATTTTGGGTCTCAATGAATCCAAAACGGCAATGTGGTTAGAAGTGGTGGAGAGAATAAAAGCCAGCATATAATGGTAGTGTCTGGTTAGGAACAAATTATAATGGTTGGATTATCCAATGGGGGGTCCGGGAGAGGGGGGTACGAGCTGGAGCATATGTGTATTTGTATATCCTATTGTGTGTTGTGTAGTGCCGAGAGATGGGAGTCGGAGACGGTAGCTCGAGTTAGAGCGAACAGCATTTATTCAGTACACAAATACAACATGCTACGGCTACGTTGCGTGCAGAAGACTCCCTCGTGGTGGCAGGTAGTGCCACCTCATATAATGTCCGGGCGGAACTCTTGTTCCTAACAATAGTTCCGTGGGTGAATTATGTACCATTAACAATCACTACACAAGCCCCCCCAGAATTCAACCATGGTCAAAATCTCCACGGCGGGGAGAGACCACGACCCGGCCGCGGCGTGAGCGGACAACCCGGGGCGCGGTGCAAGCGATTGCGCCCTCCACGGCGCCCGGGGGCATGAACCGGCCACGGTGAGTGCGGAAAGCCAGGGTCGGGGAGGTAGGGGCGGCGCAAGCGCCCGTGTCCTCCCCGACACCCGGGGGCACAGACGTCGACGAGGCCAACGGCGGCTCCGTCGTTGGCGGGTCCCGGGGTAGCGGCGGACGGCCTCGGCGGGGGGAGAGGGCCAGCTCTAAGGGCTGGGAAATGTCTACGTGGGCGGGTTCAACCTTGTGGTGGTTGTACCCCACCTCAAAGGCGAGCCTTCGCCAGTCCTCAGGGGCCTGTGGGCTAGGGTGTCCGGTGGACAGGTCACCCAGCAGCGTCGGACCCGCGTGACCAATCGCGACGTCCTCCAGGCATAGCCTGGAATCTGCAGTCCCGAGGGCCTGGATGTCGTGGTCGGAGGCCTGTTCCGAGCCCCTGTTGACGTAGTCGAGGTCCGGCTGTACAGCTCCGATGACGACGTTGGGCTTCTCGGCGACGTGTCTTGACTCAGAAAACGTGAGGGGTTCGTGGTCGGTGAAGGCTGTAAGAAGGCCGCCGTATGTCGCCTCATCGCGGACACATGCCAACGAAGCCTGTGTCTGTGCGTTTATTAGGCGGCCATGTCTAATGTCCACGAGGAGACCGTGTGCACCCAGGAAATCTGCCCCCAGTAGTGGGAACGAAATGTCGGCCGTGATGCAGTCCCACGTGAACCGCTGGCCCCCAAAACACAGTTCCACGGTCCTTGTACCGTAGGTGCGGATAGGGGTATCGTTGGCGGTCGTCAGGCGTGGACCTCTATCATCGCCGGCGATGTCCTCTTTCGTAGCTGGCAGGACGCTCCTCTGAGCTCCGGTGTCGCAGAGGAATTTGCAACCGGAGAGTGTGTCTCTAATGAAAAGCAGCCGGTTCGACATACCTGCGCTCACCGCTGCTACTGGGCGCAGGTGTCTGCGTTTATGCGTTATGCCGAAAGTGCAAGGGGAACGGCATCTTGTCGCCCTCGCGCCGAAACGTGCGTGGTAATAACACCGGCCTGCGGCAGCGCTGCTCCTGATCTTCCTCGCCCCTCCCCCCTGCGGCGTGTAACCGCATGTCGAGGCTATTAGCCCTGGGGCAAAGTGTCGAGTGGCCAGGTAGAAGCGATCTGCCTCCTCTGCCAGAGCACGGGGATCCACAATGTTTGTATTGGCCAGTGCCGTCTGTACCCGTGGCGGCATGTGCCTGAGGAACAGCTCTTTAAATAAAAAGTTCGGCTGCTCGGCGCCCAGCAGGTTCAGCATCATCTCCATATGCGCCGACGGCTTGCTGTCTCCCAAGCCACGTATATCCAGCAAGCGTCGGGCCCGCTCAGACGGTGACAACTCAAAAATCCTGAGTAGGTGCGTCTTAAACGCCTCATATTTATACCGGGCAGGCGGAGCTGTTATGAAGCCTACCGTCCTCGCCGCTGTCGTGCTCCCGAGGCTCGAGACGACGTGGTAATATCTCGCGGCGTCGTCGTCAACCCCTCGTAGGGCGAACTGCGCCTCTGTTTGCGCGAACCACGCCGCCGCAGAATGCTCCCAAAACTCCGGCAATCGAATAATAACGGCATCGTTTGCCATGTTCGGTCCGGTCCCTGATACTTCAGCGAGACCAATGTCGGGGTCACCAGTGTAGTGCCGAGAGATGGGAGTCGGAGACGGTAGCTCGAGTTAGAGCGAACAGCATTTATTCAGTACACAAATACAACATGCTACGGCTACGTTGCGTGCAGAAGACTCCCTCGTGGTGGCAGGTAGTGCCACCTCATATAATGTCCGGGCGGAACTCTTGTTCCTAACAATAGTTCCGTGGGTGAATTATGTACCATTAACAATCACTACAGTTGTCATGTTTGTTTATGTGTTTGTTTAAAAAATAATAAAAAAAGAAAATACAAAAAAAAGAAAAGCGCTATACAAAATAAATGAATTATTATTATTATTAGTAAATATTTTATTTTAATTATTATATTATGGAGAGCATTTTCCAAAAACAAAAGTTTGAAGAATGGCAATTCACTTTTTTTGTATTTTATTTTTTTATTATTTTTTAAACAGACATATAAACAAACATGACAACACACGATAAGATATATAGCAATTCACTTTTTTTAAATATTAAATGGCATCTTTAGAAACGCCTGCAGATTGGTGACAACCACACCTGCTGCTCATTAGCTAAATTGACAGGCCCACGGGAAATAGATGGTTGTCTCACAGATTAGCTCTTTCACAACCACAATATGACATGGAACCCTAGCAACAGATAATGCAGTATGCATTGTATTTATTTATTTTGAAAAAAACTACATCCACAATAATACGAAGTAAGCTAGCTACTTCATATCAAACTACTGACAAGCCCATGAAAACTCTATAACAAACTACTTTTTTTAACAATATATCAGTCAATTCTGGAATGTCATACTTATTGATTCTTAGGCTTTGAAGAATACATCTGCACCATTCTCTTTTTTTTTATCCACTTTTTCTCCCATTTTCTATATTTTCTCCCATCCCAATTTCGTATCATCCAATTCAACCCTCCCCTGTCACGGACGCTGTTTCTTGCCTCCCACAAGCCGGCTGCAATCTGGACTAAGTCATACATAGCACAAGTCCCCTCCGGTACTTGAGGTAACAGCAGTCGCATCTTTTCACCTGCGCAGCTCGATCTCTCAGTGGCGAGGAGTAAAGCGTGGGAGGCTCATGCTGCCCCCGACACTTCCTGATTCTACTGCGCAGGCGCACCAACCGACCTGTAGGAGTCGCTGTCCACAACGCCCGATCCCCACCCATCAGTTTCCCACCCCCTAATACGGCCAATGTGTATTAGTACGGACGACCAGCTAAACTGAAAGCAAATGTGGAGCGCTGGGCTCGAACTGACGAGCCCAGCGTCTCCAGCATTTCGTGGCGAGCGCCTTGCCCACTACGCCACGTAGCCGCCCTACATCTGCACCATTCTCATACAGCCTTGAGTGACCGATGATGGCTGTGTGTTCATGGTATTGCACTGTATAATTTGCTCATGTGACGGTTAATAGCAGGATTTCTCCAGTTGTCCACATTGGTTACAGGTGATGTTTGTCTCTCCCTCATCATAATCGTGTTTATTTGATGCCACTATTGTTACTAGGATGATGTTCATATGACACATGGACAAACAGAGTCTAATGTTTGGGGTTTTGCTCTCCTCTGGGAGCAAAAGCCCTAGTGTTACCTGATGGTAATTACCTGTCTATCTGCCCTGATTGCACTCATTGGTACTGTACCTGGTGTGTATAGTTAAGTTGGCTTTATATGTTCTTCCTGGTTACAATTCAGATCGTCAGTCATTCACTGAACCTACCAGGCTACCCGTGAGTACACCGTTGTGAAGAAACGCTTATCGCTCCTGCCATGGAGGATAAGTTAGTTTGTCGTTGATAGTATTACCTTGCCTTGCATTATCGTTTGTATACCCTTTCATGTGCTTATGTAGCACCGTAGACAGTGTTTTCTCCCCCTTGCTTTCCCCATTTTGCCATCTAGTTCAGTTCATGTCTTTATATGATAACGTGTTTTGGAGACAGTGTTTTCTCCCCTTTACTTTGCCTGTTTTGGAGACAAGAGTATTCTCCCATTTTTGTTTTGTCAGCGTGTATGACTTTTGATATCTCAAAACAATAAATATTCAAACTTTTGTTTGAGAATCAACACCCGCCTCTCGTCTATCCGTTCTGCACTGCACCTGGGTCCAACACACCCACCCAACTGTAACACAGAGTGAAGGGATGGCTGGATGGGTGGAAAAAGCGACTGTTCTCAATATATTGCATGTAATGTTTCTATACCAAAATTAAGTTTACACTCATTTACCAAACCATCCTTGGTCTGACTCCTCCTTATTTGATAAAATTGTCATCTACTCCATATAACACCAGAGTTTCTGACCATATCTACGCTAGATATGTTCCCTGCGTTAACACTTCCGTTGGCCAATCCACCTTCCAATTTGTTGCTCCCAGCAGTTGGAATGAGATGCAAAAGACGTTGAAAATCTACAACTTGATCCCCCCTCACTAAATCAAATCAAATCAAATCAAATTTATTTGTAAGGCCCGACAACACATGTTAATGTCCCCATGGGCCAGACACATCTTCTTTAAACAAGTCAAGAAGAAACATCACAATAAAAAACAATATCAAACATTTTAAATAAATAAAATAAATGAATGCAACACTCCCAGACATACGTGAAGGTAAGGAAAAACTCACTAAAACCTAACATTAGGAAAAATGCACCACAGGCAATGTGGAGGAGAGAAACCTTATAAGGGCCCTTCTTAGATGTCGGTGATAGTAGTGTTGCAATAAAACAACTACCATCTCGGAGTTGTTTACAGACACCTGCAACTGTCCCCTTTTCACTGTTTCCCTTCGAGAGGCCCTTTTGTCCTCTTGCCAGGCCATCATTGTAATTGACCTGCCTGGTTAAATAAAGGTTAAATAAAATGTAAAAAGTAATGCGGATGTCTTCTAGCCACTACCATCCTGTCTTTGTCAAAACCATACCACTGCCCTAGCGTATTGCATTGAACACCTGACTCGTATTTGTGCAAGAACCCAAGGGAAACATACAAATCTCTTATCGACGAAGAAGATAAGATAAGATAATCCTTTATTTGTCCCCTTGGGGAAATTCGGGCATCATAGCAGCATGGGGAGGGGGAGGGGAGGTACAGGTATGGGCATGATAATGGTAGAAAGATATAAATATAGGCAATACAATTTGTAATCAAAGGTGCAGATGAGGGTCAGATCAGTTATATTATACGTTACATTAAATATGAATTCTAATCTGAATACAGTATATACTATGAGTAAAGTAGACTGTATACACAGGTGCAGTATACAAGGTACCCTAACTGGCAAGATATACATCATACGTTATACGTTGCCGGTTTGGTGGTAAGAGTCAGAAAAGTCTCATGTAAGGACTGCCACATGGCCGGGATGTCGCTACCTATAGCTGCTAGCTAGCTAGCTACAGTAAGCTGTGCTAACGTTAGTGGGTTAGGATGGTAATGGCTAGAAGGCATCCACATTACTGACAGATGAAGAACAATACTCTCTTCAACTGTGGTGCCAGGTGCCTCCATAATGCCAGGTGCCTCTGTAAACAAAGCAATTGTGCAGATGTGAGAAGGGAGCTTTTGAAATGTCCTTGACAGCACCTTCTGCCAGGGTTCAGGTGGGAATGAATATGAGTCTCTGAAGAGTCAACCCTTTAAGCAAGATCTACAAAGAAGAAGTGACAGAAGATGGAAACTGCATTCTGAATTGGGATGAACAAATAAATGTTTAGGTTATGAATATAACCCCTGTTCTATGAGGAGAGAAAAGGCTAATCTGCTGATTGATAACTATTTTGGACAGATACTCACTCACTGAAACAACCTTTTAATCTGTGTCTTTCTCTTGTCTCTACATCAGACCGGCTCTCCACAAAGACAAACAACAACGTTGTTTCCTAACTGCCCTAGAGATCACCTGACACACAGACAACTGGGTGTCTCTTTTATTCAAAACGTTGAATATCCAAAGCCTGGTATTGTGCATGTTATAGTCTAAAGAGAGATCGTCGTCAGCCTTTCTGTCTCCAACCATGAGGCAAGGCAGCATCTCTTGACATCAAAACGCTGTTTTTTTTGTTTTTTATTCAGCCCGTGTGTGGGATGTTGGCTGTGGATATTGATTGAAAGGCTCATTGCCTGGACGTGTGTGTGCCGGATGATCAATAGCACTCGGAGGGGGGAGGGTGGGAGAGAAGCAGTGGAGAGGAGGTGCAAAGGGAAGGAGGAGAGGAGAAGGAGGAGAATAAAGGAGATGCGTGATGGAATGGGATGGAGAAGAGAGAGTGTTCAGTGTGTGTCTGCGTGTGTGTGTGTGTGTGTGTGTGTGTGTGTGTGTGTGTGTGTGTGTGTGTGTGTGTGTGTGTGTGTGTGTGTGTGTGTGTGTGTGTGTGTGTGTGTGCGTGCGTGCGTGCGTGCGTGTGTGTGTGTGCGACTGTGCACAGGTGCACATCTGACTTTGTGCGCCCATGATGCACCCATTAGAGGTGTGTGTGTGTGTGTGTGTGTGTGTGTGTGTGTGTGTGTGTGTGTGTGTGTGGGGGGAGGGTGGGAGAGAAGCAGTGGAGAGGAGGTGCAAAGGGAAGGAGGAGAGGAGAAGGAGGAGAATAAAGGAGATGCGTGGAATGGGATGGAGAAGAGAGAGTGTTCAGTGTGTGTCTGCGTGTGTGTGTGTGTGTGTGTGTGTGTGTGTGTGTGTGTGTGTGTGTGTGTGTGTGTGTGTGTGTGTGTGTGTGTGTGTGTGTGTGTGTGTCTGTGTGTGTGTGTGTGTGTGTGTGTGTGTGTGTGTGTGTGTGTGTGCGTGCGTGCGTGCGTGCGTGTGTGTGTGTGCGACTGTGCACAGGTGCACATCTGACTTTGTGCGCCCATGATGCACCCATTAGAGGTGTGTGTGTGTGTGTGTGTGTGTGTGTGTGTGTGTGTGTGTGTGTGTGTGTGTGTGTGTGTGTGAGTGTGAGTGTGAGTGTGAGTGTGTGTGTGTGTGTGTGTGTGTGTGTGTGTGTGTGTGTCTGTGTGTGTGTCTGTGTGTGTGTGTCTGTGTGTGTGAGGCCAGTGCTTGTGTGAGCATAAACGCATGGCTGGTTCCCAGTATGAGTCCAGGCTTTTGTTTATATCCCCAGCATATCCGCTAAAGGTCAGAGACAGGGGTGGGGGAGGGGAGGGGCGGGGAGCAGTGGGGGGGAGGAGGGGGGTGACTGGAGGAAAGGCGGCAC
>NC_140165.1:205020908-205078171 GCF_963971535.1 Notolepis coatsorum
ACAGAAAGAGAGACAGAGAGAGAGAGAGAGAGAGAGAGAGAGAGAGAGAGAGAGAGAGAGAGAGAGAGAGAGAGAGAGAGAGAGAGAGAGAGAGAGAGAGAGAGAGAGAGAGGGGGGGGGGGGATGACAGCAGTCAGAAAACAGCTGGCTGTGTTGCTCTGCTGTGCATAACGGTGCCATGGCTGGTGTAGCGAGAAATGAACAGGCCTGTTGTTTTCCAGCTCAGACACATGTGTTGGTTCAGCCCCACTACCAACACTGGCAGCTGACGGCTTGTGCAGTTAAAGTTCAGCCCCACTACCAACACTGGCAGCTAACAGCTTGTGAAGTTAAAGTTCAGCCCCACTACCAACACTGGCAGCTAACAGCTTGTGAAGTTAAAGTTCAGCCCCACTACCAACACTGGCAGCTGACGGCTTGTAAAGTTAAAGTTCAGCCCCACTACCAACACTGGCAGCTAACAGCTTGTGCAGTTAAAGTTCAGCCCCACTACCAACACTGGCAGCTAACAGCTTGTGAAGTTAAAGTTCAGCCCCACTACCAACACTGGCAGCTAACAGCTTGTGCAGTTAAAGTTCAGCCCCACTACCAACACTGGCAGCTAACAGCTTGTGAAGTTAAAGTTCAGCCCCACTACCAACACTGGCAGCTGACAGCTTGTGCAGTTAAAGTTCAGCCCCACTACCAACACTGGCAGCTGACAGCTTGTGCAGTTAAAGTTCAGCCCCACTACCAACACTGGCAGCTGACAGCTTGTGCAGTTAAAGTTCAGCCCCACTACCAACACTGGCAGCTGACAGCTTGTGCAGTTAAAGTTCAGCCCCACTACCAACACTGGCAGCTAACAGCTTGTGCAGTTAAAGTTCAGCCCCACTACCAACACTGGCAGCTGACGGCTTGTAAAGTTAAAGGAAGTTCAGCCCCACTACCAACACTGGCAGCTGACAGCTTGTGCAGTTAAAGTTCAGCCCCACTACCAACACTGGCAGCTGACGGCTTGTAAAGTTAAAGGAAGTTCAGCCCCACTACCAACACTGGCAGCTTCTTCTCTCCCTTTATCGTAGTAATCATCCATCATATAAGATACCGTCTGCTCCAGAATTTCATTGGCTACAAATACAGTCAATAATTTTCAGCATCAGAGGTGACTGGTCCGTTCAGGGCCAGGCAAAACCGGACGTGGTCACTTGTCCGAAACTGACACTCGTTGGTTGTTTGGTCTTGTAACCCGAGATTGGAAGCACATAATAGGTTGAGTAGAGTCGACAGACGAGCGCAAAGTGCCGCGACGTGCACGACGGCCTGCCGTCGAGCCGCCTGATGCTTAACAGGTTAAAGGGGTAGTTGAGCACCACTATCAACACTGGCAGCTAATGGCACACATTACAGCCATCTGTCGACGTTATGCTGTGTTATTGCCTCTCAACCAACACATCAGTTGAAATCTATAATGGCCGCTGTTTGATTGACACACCGCTTGACCTATTACGTGCTTCCAATGAGCGTCAGTTTCAAGAAAGTGACCACCTCTGGTTTCACCTCTCAATGACCGGACAATTCCCCACTGACGCTGAAAATTATTGACAGTTTGTGTAGCCAATGAGATTCTGAAGAGAATGATATCTTACTTGAGTTGGTTTTCTGAGACCGAGAAGCGGTAAAAGCGTACTGTACGCAAGAGAATGAATGTGTGCCTGTCTCACCAAGCACAAATTGCGCTAATGTAACCGATAGATTATGCTTGCGTTGTGTTCTTGTGTGGTGTCAGTAACCAGGCAGGAGGCAGCACTGCATCTCAGGCTCTTTAATGGCCCTGTTAAAGGGGAACTCCAACATTTTGGGAAATTAGCTTATTTAACATCTTCCCTGGAGTTAGACAAGAAGATACATACCTTTTTTGTCTCTGTGCGTGCATTTTAGCTTTGGGAATAGACGCTCCGTTAGCATAGCTTAGCTTCATCACTGGAAGTGAGGCAGGACAGTAGCCTTACAGTGCCTTACAGTGTATTGCAAGGTCTGACATTGACCAAATTTGATATGCATGACCTTGGTGGGGTCTAGGTCAACTCCTGAAAAGGGGGTCAATGTCAGACCTTGCAATCAAAAGTTAGGGGGCGCACTGAAATTATGGCAAGGGTTATTAGCCCCCTAACTTTTGATTGCAAAGTCTGACATTGACCCCCTTTTCAGGAGTTGACCTAGAGCCCACCAAGGTCATGCATATCAAGTTTGGTCAATGTCAGACCTTGCAATACACTGTAAGGCACTGTAAGGCTACTGTCCTGCCTCACTTCCAGTGATGAAGCTAAGCTATGCTAACGGAGCGTCTATTCCCAAAGCTAAAATGCACGCACAGAGACAAAAAAGGTATGTATCTTCTTGTCTAACTCCAGGGAAGATGTTAAATAAGCTAATTTCCCAAAATGTTGGAGTTCCCCTTTAAGCCAGATACAAAACAGGGTTAATGTCTTGTCTTGTTTTATCTTGGCCACAAGATGGCGCCCTCAGTTCACAGGCTGTTCAAGCACACAGTATAGACTCCATTTTGAATCACATTGAAATAACACATGGAATAAAACAGCACAATAAACCAATACAAAATAAACAATATGGGTCACTCATTCACCTGTTAAAACAGATACATTAAAATAATACAAAACCACTAATAAGATTGACTCATTTACCTGTTAAGCCAGATACAAAACAGGGTTAATGTCTTGTCTTGTTTTATCTTGGCCACAAGATGGCGCCCTCAGTTCACAGGCTACAATGGGAAAATATATCAGTGTCAGGTTGAAGCCTACACAACATGTGTCACACACAAAAGATCGTCACCACTTCTAAATAGCTTCACAAAAAGTGCACAACTGCTCATCTTTAACATAGATACTTATTATATACAACTGGGTCATTGCCCGGCAACTTATCTACACATTTAAACAATCATAACGTTCCCCTAGACTAAAGATATGTTCAGAGATTATGAGCGACCACCCTACCTGTTCAAGCACACAGTATAGACTAGCATGAAGAAATACGTCACTTCGTCACTTCGGCAGGAAGTGACGATTTCAAAATAAAAGACTTTGGGAATAAAAATAACAATAAACAAATTAAAATACAACGTGAGGGAAGGATTATTCGTGGAATACATAACAGTATATTACACATATATACCTGCTACACGTTCAGCATCCACACCAAAACAAAGGTAGGAGATTCCAACAAAACAATGAAAAAGGGTGTTTTGGCGAAATTCACAAGGGGAACATATTAACCTGTTACACTAATCTGTTGTTGCACTGATCTGTTGTTGATCTGTTGTTGTGTGAGACTTCAGGCTCTGGCCTCCACAGTGTTTTCAGCTAATAACTATAGAGGATATAGATCTGCAGGCATCTGTTTGCAAAATGAAAATGAAAAAAACTTTTATTTCAGAGTGATTGTTTCAAAAGAGGCCAGACTTGTGCATCTGCTACAAATGGTTCTTGAATAGCATCCAATTTACTTTCAGTATGCAATCGACAGGCGTTTTATGCTAAGTTTGCAGGACTGGGTTTAGATTTATTTCACATCATAAATTAAAGTGTATATTTTTTATTAAAGTGTATATTTTCAGCACTATGTTTGTCTACCAATGATTTTAAGTGTTATTAGCTAAATATGAGTTTATAAAAATCTCTGCACATTGCATTGATTTAGATGCAAGGAAATTACGCAGAAAGAGGAGACCCAGGGCTTTCGATGGACCCAGCTCACACCAGCCGCTGTCAAAGCTGCCACCGACTAACGTGAAAATGAAATTGCGTTATTTTCGTGATTATATCTCATTGGTGAAAAATGGTGGAGCTATTATACAAAAGGAACTGTACATACAGTATATTTCATTCACAGTCTTTGCTGCCCTGTAACGGGCGCCTGGTGGTACTAAATCCAGATTTAACTCTGCCATTGGAAAGAGGAGATTTGGCCAGATCCATAGATGTGTGACTTGGCTATAATAAGTTAATTTATAGGCCTAATATTCTCTATTCTATATTCATATTTCAAATTGCATGTGTCCGGATGACAAAATTCAGCACTGTATCTACAAATCCCCCTGTAAATCATCTGCCCTTTATTAATTTGCTTAGAATTTTTGTACACTTGATCTCAAGAATGTGCTGAATGAGCTCAGTGGCAATGTTTCACGTCTGGTCAATGTTAGTGTAACTGAGGGGTACAATTCCCTGACTGTATTGATAAGTATGGTATCATTAAACCACTACCGTCTTATGTACTTTAATTACTGGCCATACAGTACATGATATATATAATGATGAACACTTCCCACAATGAAATCGGTTCCACACAAAGTTGTAATTAAGTATTTATTGCAGCAAAAGGTACATAATATACTTCTCTATTTCACTTTGAATGCGCTTATAAGGCAAAGGAATGTGCGTAGGCAAATCAATAACGAATGTCCATTCTCTGGTTACGCAGGAGGTAATTATACAACCTGAATCTTAGGGAATTATATCTATGGTACACTAGTAATATAGCGGGAGATACTGGAAGGGTCCCCCCGGTTGTAAGCCAGCAAGGGTAGAGGATCTGTCGGTAATAGAGTCTGGGTCAACGATGATAAGGAGACTCCGAGTACGGGAGACGGTGCAATAAGATCTTGATCCACAGATGAATACAGCTGTTCTCCGTAGCCTGTAGCTCCACAGGGAAGAAAGCTAGCCTGCCTCAGGCTTCTGAGGGGCAGACTCGACGTGGCTCCTCACAGGGTAAATCCCACACACGTGTGGGCGTCGGCGATTCTCCGCTCCATTAATCACAGGACCAAAAGCAAATATAATCCAGCCGTAATGGGCTATGCAGTCGTCGGGTAGATAATCCAGTGTACATGTCCACACGGTCCTCGTCTAGGGCTCCTCGGGTGAAAGCGCCATGAAAGCAGCCCAGCCTGGATAAGCACTCTAGCTGATACGAGGAAAACGTTGGTGATGCTGGTCACTGTAGAACTTTAGCCGCACGATACACTATACACAATTAGACTATTACTGACTTAATAGAATATGTCACACTCGACGGTATAGCGCCAAACTCTGACACTTCAGTTATTAATTCGCACGCGGTCTCAATGCTCTATTTGGGGCCAAACAGGCCATACTTCACTGCACGTCGTATCGTGGGTGAGGCTTCAACTTATTGGGTAACATACTTCTGTATTCACCTGCGCCGTATTTATACGCTTAGATGAATAAACTAGTACCAGCTTTATTCCTGTCTCATATCCTTGCGCAATACCATTCATGTCCAGGCATGTCCCCGGCGGTGACTTTGAACCTGACTTTGGAGGCATGGCCTTGGCGCCTGTGGACCGCTGTCCAATAGGAGAATGAAATATTATGGTCTGTACTAGGCTAAAGGGATATTCCGTGTATATGTACAAGGAATATACAAGGGATATCAAACGATATACAAATATTATGCAATATATATCAATCAATAAATATATATATTCGGTTTAATCTGATCCTTTGTAACAGTTAGCATGGTGTTATTCACCATCAAAGATGGGAAAAAGAAAAGGTAATAATAATTTATATTCTCCTTTGGTTCATTACAATTTACTCAGGCATAGTAACAGACACAATATTTCTGACACTGGGAATACATCCACAGATGTCCCTAGATACCAAGAACATGCAAATGGACCTTGTAGAAGTGGAGCAATCTTCCATTTACTTGGGTATATACTTTTAGGCGAATTTTCTGAAAATATGGCTAGGGTTTAAGAGTTTAAGAGGTTAAAGGCTTATAAAGTTCTAGAATTAAATAATTGCAGCAAGCTGCGATGTAGGACACATGAGAATAGCTGACAGCGTTTTTGATGAAATGCCATGCAATTGAATTGGATTCACTCCCCTTCCCACATGACAGAAATATGTGCTCTGTTGACACAGTAAGATGATAGTGAAATAGTACAATTTTGGTAGTGCATTGTATATGTAAGCAATCAAATGTGACCATCACCATTACAAACAGTTATAATCAGGATGTCCCAATGTGCTTTCATCTCGGAGTTTGCAGCTCACATCTCCTACAAAGCTGTTGAATTTTCTACCAGCAAACTAGGTAATGTGATGTTTCCAAACCAAAAGGAAGTTATATGATGGTCAGAACCAACAGTCAGCACAGATTATTGTGTAGTGTGAAACAGTTCAGTACTCAAGAATTTGGCCCTCCCATTCAACTCCAGCCAAGGTTGGGCTGGCACAATGTGTTTGAATCCATTGGGCAGAGTCTTTGCCAAATTGCCAAATTTGCACACTTTTCCAATGGCATTGCAAGAAATGTCCTGCATCGAAAATCTAGAAGTGGCCGTCGATTCCCAGGCATCAAATATGCTCAATGTCTGCAAAAAAAAGAATAAAGCTATAAAATCATTCCACAACTCCACCACTGAACAAAGAGGAGGTAGAAACAAAATAAATGTTGGCCAGCCAGTGTTGTTACCATGGTCTGAAGCTAATGCTGCACAGTTTAATGGGCATATTACACAAGACATGCACAAGACCAATGTGGAGGAATAATATACCCGGATCAATGAATGTACTTAGTCAAATATAGACTTGGTTAAACACAGGTTTATTATACCTAAATAGGTACAAGTAAATCAGAGTTATAGCGGATGACTCAAAGTGGATACTGGCCAGACGTACCCACAGAGAGCTCCAGAATCCAGTAAAACGTCTTTACGTCTTTATAGTAGAGAGGAGAAGGGTTGTCTCCAGGTCAAAGGGGTTGATTGGGTTGGGGAAGTGGAGAAGGGGGAGGCGTGACGGGATGGAAGGGGAAGGAGGGGGTATATACGTGAGGGGGGAATGGTAGACAATGGGAAAACGTGTATTTGAGGGAAGCACCAGACAGCCTTCCACCACACCAACCAGAACCATAACGTCAACACATGAACATTTAAAAACATTAACACAAGAAAATGAAATATCTTTCACTTTTATGGGGGCTGACATCTTGGTTAGAACATGTGTTATTTTCACAACAAGTCGTATTGGATTCATCATGGCAGCGGGCAGCCCCCCAGTAAATAGACAGACTCTTCATCTGCAACTTGGAGAAGTTTCAGCAACTTTGGGGTAAGTGTTTGACAAATAAGGTGCCCAGATTTTATGTTTAGGTGATATAAAATGTAAAACAAAATACATGACGTACCATTGCCAAAAGATCAAATGTTTCTTTCAGTCTATGTCCATTTGTCTGGCCAGGAACCAGCTAATATTGGCCCATCATTAAAGCACACTGATAGGCACCATGTGTTAGGAGATAGAGCTAACACTGTACACACACATACACATACATACACAAACGTCATATTCTCACAAATGTGTGGAGACTAAATTAAATAAATAGCAGAGCAAAGCCACTTGTGCTGCTCAACTCAGAAGTTTCCCAAATCAGCTGCTTACCATAAATTAGCATTTGGAAAATAAATGTAACGTCTCACACCATGGTAAAGTGATTCTAATGAATGATGCATGAGCATATGCAAACGAGCATCACACAGTTGCCAACTTGGAAGTTGCCGACATGCGATTCACAGGCCTGCCTCTCTCTCTCTCTCTCTCTCTCTCTCTCTCTCTCTCTCTCTCTCTCTCTCTCTCTCTCTCTCTCTCTCTCTCTCTCTCTCTCTCTCTCTCTCTCTCTCTCTCTCTCTCTCTCTCTCTCTCTCTTCTCTCTCTCTCTCTCTCTGTCCAAAAAAGCTGTCCAAACCAACATTATAAACTATGCCACAGCCCCCACAGACATGTGTTTGATGGTGGTGTGTGTGTATGTGTGTGTGTATATATAACTATATAACTGGACTTTGAAGAAGTCTTTATTCGTCATGCAGTGACACACACATGCGATGGGCGGCACACACACAGGAACACACACATGCAATTTGTTTTGGGTCGCCGATGAGATTGAGTCTCTGCGCTTGAGTCTCTGCGCTTGACCCATCCCTGATTTGGGGCCGTGCCCTGGGGACCAATCCAAGTGCTCCTGTCCGTCTTCATCAGGGATGCGACAGCATTAGCGATCTGTTGTGCATGTGTGCGTGCGTGTGTGTGTGTGCGTGTGTGTTCACACCAGCAACAACCACTTCTGACCTTCACCCCTACAGAGCTGTTATATTGATATGGCAAATTGACTCGTACTTGTTGTTGACATAAACGTGAAATCACAGAGTCAATGCAAATCAGTCTTCAGCAGACATTTGTAGAAGTGTGCCACGTTCACACCCCTCTCTCTCTCTCTTTCCCCACCCAGCCAGCCCTCTCTCTCTCTCTTTCCCCACCCAGCCAGCCCTCTCTCTCTCTCTTTCCCCACCCAGCCAGCCCTCTCTCTATCTTTCCCCACCCACCCAGCCCTCTCTCTCTCTCTCTCTTTCCCCACCCAGCCAGCCCTCTCTCTCTCTTTCCCCACCCACCCAGCCAACCCTCTCTCTCTCTTTCCCCACCCAGCCAACCCTCTCTCTCTCTCTCTTTCCCCACCCAGCCAACCCTCTCTCTCTCTTTCCCCACCCAGCCCTCTCTCTCTCTCTTTCCCCACCCAGCCAGCCCTCTCTCTCTCTCTTTCCCCACCCAGCCAGCCCTCTCTCTCTCTTTCCCCACCCAGCCAGCCCTCTCTCTCTTTCCCCACCCAGCCAACCCTCTCTTTCTCTTTCCCCACCCAGCTAGCCCTCTCTCTCTCTTTCCCCACCCAGCCAACCCTCTCTCTTTCTCTTTCCCCACCCAGCCAACCCTCTCTTTCTCTTTCCCCACCCAGCCAGCCCTCTCTCTCTCTTTCCCCACCCAGCCAACCCTCTCTTTCTCTTTCCCCACCCAGCCAGCCCTCTCTCTCTCTTTCCCCACCCAGCCAGCCCTCTCTCTCTCTTTCCCCACCCAGCCAGCCCTCTCTCTCTCTCTTTCCCCACCCAGCCAGCCCTCTCTCTCTCTTTCCCCACCCAGCCAACCCTCTCTTTCTCTTTCCCCACCCAGCCAGCCCTCTCTCTCTCTTTCCCCACCCAGCCAACCCTCTCTCTTTCTCTTTCCCCACCCAGCCAACCCTCTCTTTCTCTTTCCCCACCCAGCCAGCCCCCCTCTCTCTCTCTTTCCCCACCCAGCCAGCCCTCAGCCTGCTGTAGCATAGCCCCCAGGCAACAGCGCTTTCAGACAAAGCAGAATGGATTGAGCAATATGCATTGTCTTTTTAATATGCCCCGCACCGGGATACATGATAGACTGTGGCGGAAAACCAACATTTAGCTTTTTGTCCAAGTTTAGGTGGAAAAGCAGTTTTTCAGAGATGTTTTAAAGTCATTGCCTCTTTATTGAAATGCACTAAATGAAAGCTAGATGTGTTTTTATTGCTTAGGGGTCTTACTTGTAGCCATTTGAAATCAATCCTGCGTTTTGATACAGTTGTTAATGTAGCCTAATACTTGAGAACTTTCAATGAACTGAAGTCACATAAAAATACCATTTATTTTCTTCATTTTCTAAGAAAACGAGTCAATCCACAGAGGGATTTCAATATGACTTAATATGCTTCAAAACAATAATGACTGGTCATTTCAGCTGGAATGCCTCATTTAACATCTTCCATATCCATAAGGAGCTGCAACGTATCATGACTGATTTATTTGCAGATGCCATTGTATTTTCCAGTTCCGTTCCATCCTGAGTGTGTCATGGGTAGACTGCTGGTTGGTTGGCTATTATGTCTTATTGACATATCTCAAGCCCTGCCCGCTTCTCTTGATCCTACAATCACAACTGTTGCTTCCCTTGGGCAAACTTTGGAAAGCAACAGTTGTGATTGGAGGATGAAGAAAAGAGGGCATGGTTTGAGATAGGTGCAGTGGCGACTGGTCATTAGGGGAAGGAGCCCCACCTAGTGTCACCAAAAAGAACTGCAGACAATAATAATAATAATAATAATAATAATAATAATAATAATAATAATAATAATAATAATAATAATAATAATAATAATAATAATAATAATAATAATAATAATAATAATAATAATAATAATAATAATAATAATAATAATAATAATAATAATAATAATAATAATAATAATAATAATAATAATAATAATAATAATAATAATAATAATAATAATAATAATAATAATAATAATAATAATAATAATAATAATAATAATAATAATAATAATAATAATAATAATAATAATAATAATAATAATAATAATAATAATAATAATAATAATAATAATAACTGGACTTTGAAGAAGTCTTTATTCGTCATGCAGTGACACACACATGCGATGGGCGGCACACACACAGGAACACACATTTTGTTTGGGTCGCCGATGAGATAGAATCTCTGCGCTTGACCCATCCCGTCGTCCTTCCCCCCAAGGGCAGCCGGGAGCAGATAGTTGTTGCAAATGTTATTCATTCTTAATGATTTGCCTATTATTTGCTCAAATGTATTATGTATCAATGTTACCAAATTGTAAATTGTATTCATATTTTAGTTCATGTCATCTCTCTGCCTTGCTGTTTCAGATTGTGTTCTCTAACGATCGTTAGGTCTCAAATAGCACGAATGGGGCTAGCCCCTCTCTATCAATGCAAGGTGTACTGGGGGGAAATCCAAGTGTGCATGCTCAGGGTGTTTTATCATTCACATCAATTTCATTGCAAGTGGGGCTCGGAGCTCCTAGCCCCACGTGAAACGTCACAGCTTGCAAAGGTAACCGTTAATTGGATGGATGATCCATGAGAACAACCTAGAAGAGGCTTTTACTGAGACTGTCAGTCTGCTGAAAATCATCATAACAACTCCTATGAGATCTGAGTCAGAGAGGAACTTTTCCATCTTAAAGAGGATAAAAACATTTACTCGCAATACAATGGGACAGCCGCGACTTAGCGCATTGGCCAGCATCGAAAGCCAATGCTGCCTTGCTCTTCAAGCCCACAGCTTTGGTGAGTGATATCATCCTGATGTCCTGGTCCGTGCTTTGGCAATGCTGTTGTGTTGAATCACTTGATGATGGTAGTGTCATGTTTAAAGACAAGGTTGTTGTCATAATGTGGTTGTCACAGAATAGACAATGTGGTTGTCAAAGTTGCCTATGTGTGCTTTGGTGTGGCCTTCAGTGGCGTTGAGCTCTATATTAGCAGTTAATTTAATCCATCACAAATTGCAAAAGAAATCATCAGAATGCAATAAATAAGGTGTTTTCTTTTTTTACACTAAAACATCCACTCCCCCCCCCCCCCACGCCTACCACCAGGCAGGGGTGCGTTACTCATGGGATGGGGTTGCACACTGTGCAACCGGCTCCGTGAGCAGAAGCGCGTGCGTGCACACAGGAATGCGCTGCACTCGACTGATGCGCCAACTCGCTAAGTACCCACCTGGCTACTTTGCATAACAATAGCGCCGGTCGTCAGGTGTGTTCAAATACGTTCTCAGATACATTCACACAAAACTTGTGAATGAAATGTGTTACATTCCATTCGTAGAGGCAATTAGGCACTGTCTTTAGTCTGTGCTTATGCGAGGGAACATTTATGCGCATGCGCGGGAGCGCGCGCGCCCTGGAGCGTGCGTGCACGTGGCGTCATTAAAACACTGTGCAACCAGCTTTGAAATCAGCAACGCAACACTGCCGCCAGGCCAGAAAAGATCATTGCCCCGCCAACATTTTACATATAAAAACGCCACTGGATAGGTGAATTCACAGAGAAGTATTTTCTGTACTGTTGGGGTGCCACAGTAGTTCTGTGGTGTCGATGGTTCTCAACCTACGGTGTCGAAATGTTTTGGGGGATCATGAAATAGCCTGTATGCAAAGCTAGAGTGTGCACTTCCTATCTACACAGTACAGTCAAAGTATTCCCACAGCTGCTGCACCATGAGAGGCACATTCAGTAAACTGATACCTTTTTTCTACCCAGAAGACAACACTGCCTCTTCCTCATTTGAGATTCAGTGGTGGTTTGAATACAGAATTTTATGCATTATTGCCACTTAGTGGAAACAGTTATGGGGTTTATTTTGAGCTCCAGGGAAAGCAAGGCATTTTATTATTAGACAGAGGGGAGGGCATTATATATTTTAATATTTTATAATATATAATTCTGTTAATTTCATCTGAGCAAGGAGCACCTTTTAATATCTGTCACACAAGCCAGTCAAGGCCACTCATGATGCTACATTGTCAAAGCCACGTTATTATAAGCAAACATTTATTGAGAAGTTACTGGCATATTATTTGTCATGACAATTTGAATTGTCAACAATAATATATCACATCATATCAATGTCAGATTAGTTGTGATACCTTCACAGTATCGGCTACTTACAGTAAACAAGTCTGTAGCCTAATTATCATGATAAGACCATATTTTCCATCAACCCTGTTGAAAATGAGATGACCAGAGACTAGGCTTCACTCACTGCTCCTTGGGAAATGTGTGTGTGCTCTGCCTCTTTACATTGTGATGATCAAGGTCAATGTTTTTATACTACATAGCCTTTTGGCACAACAGCCCCATTACCACAATGGAAATGATATTACCTTGCCTGCGTTCTGTAAGAAGGTAATTACTCCTCCTCCACATTTCCGCCTGGACTAATTCAAACAGTAGCCTATCAGCTCAAGTTGCCAAAACCACTCACCATCAACTCCAGTGTCGGCTTTCACAACTGAGTGAGTTTGGAGCGGTCTTCTTCCTCACATGAGTGGGGGAGCATTAAAGAGTGGCGAGGATGGAGAGCAGGGGAGCGGCAGTGAGGATGAAGAGTAGTGGAGAGGATGGAGAGGAGCAGTGAGGATGGAGAGGAGAGAGGATGGAGAGGAGTGAGGATGGAGAGGAGCAGTGAGGATGGAGAGGAGTGAGGATGGAGAGGAGAGAGGATGGAGAGGAGCAGTGAGGATGAAGAGGAGCAGTGAGGATGGAGAGGAGAGAGGATGGAGAGGAGCAGTGAGGATGGAGAGGAGAGATGATGAAGAGGAGCAGTGAGGATGAAGAGGAGCAGTGAGGATGGAGAGGAGTGAGGATGGAGAGGAGCAGTGAGGATGGAGAGGAGAGATGATGAAGAGGAGCAGTGAGGATGAAGAGGAGCAGAGAGGATGGAGAGGAGAGAGGATGGAGAGGAGTGAGGATGGAGAGGAGCAGTGAGGATGAAGAGGAGCAGAGAGGATGGAGAGGAGCAGTGATGATGAAGAGGAGCAGTGAGGATGAAGAGGAGCAGTGAGGATGGAGAGGAGCAGTGAGGATGAAGAAGAGCAGTGAGGATGAAGAGGAGCAGTGAGGATGGAGAGGAGCAGTGAGGATGGAGAGGAGCAGTGAGGATGAAGAGGAGCAGTGAGGATGAAGAGGAGCAGTGAGGATGGAGAGGAGAGAGGATGAAGAGGAGCAGTGAGGATGAAGAGGAGCAGTGAGGATGGAGAGGAGAGAGGATGAAGAGGAGCAGTGAGGATGGAGAGGAGTGAGGATGGAGAGGAGAGAGGATGAAGAGGAGCAGTGAGGATGAAGAGGAGCAGAGAGGATGGAGAGGAGAGAGGATGAAGAGGAGCAGTGAGGATGGAGAGGAGAGAGGATGAAGAGGAGCAGTGAGGATGAAGAGGAGCAGTGAGGATGAAGAGGAGCAGTGAGGATGGAGAGGAGCAGTGAGGATGAAGAGGAGTGAGGATGGAGAGGAGTGAGGATGGAGAGGAGCAGTGAGGATGAAGAGGAGCAGAGAGGATGGAGAGGAGAGATGATGCAGAGGAGCAGTGAGGATGGAGAGGAGCAGTGATGATGAAGAGGAGCAGTGAGGATGAAGAGGAGTGAGGATGGAGAGGAGTGAGGATGGAGAGGAGCAGTGAGGATGAAGAGGAGCAGAGAGGATGGAGAGGAGAGATGATGCAGAGGAGCAGTGAGGATGAAGAGGAGCAGTGAGGATGGAGAGGAGTGAGGATGGAGAGGAGCAGAGAGGATGAAGAGGAGTGAGGATGGAGAGGAGCAGTGAGGATGGAGAGGAGCAGTGAGGATGGAGAGGAGCAGTGAGGATGGAGAGGAGCAGTGAGGATGGAGAGGAGCAGTGATGATGAAGAGGAGCAGTGAGGATGGAGAGGAGTGAGGATGAAGAAGAGCAGTGAGGATGAAGAGGAGCAGTGAGGATGGAGAGGAGTGAGGATGAAGAAGAGCAGTGAGGATGAAGAGGAGCAGAGAGGATGGAGAGGAGCAGAGATGATGAAGAGGAGCAGTGAGGATGAAGAGGAACAGTGAGGATGAAGAGGAGCAGAGAGGAGCAGAGAGGATGAAGAGGAGCAGTGAGGATGAAGAGGAGCAGTGAGGATGAAGAGGAACAGTGAGGATGAAGAGGAGCAGAGAGGATGAAGAGGAGCAGTGAGGATGGAGAGGAGAGAGGATGAAGAGGAGCAGAGAGGATGAAGAGGAACAGTGAGGATGGAGAGGAGCAGTGAGGATGAAGAGGAGCAGTGAGGATGAAGAGGAGCAGAGAGGATGAAGAGGAGCAGTGAGGATGAAGAGGAGCAGTGAGGATGGAGAGGAGCAGTGAGGATGAAGAGGAACAGTGAGGATGAAGAGCAGTGAGGATGAAGAGGAGCAGTGAGGATGGAGAGGAGCAGTGAGGATGAAGAGGAGCAGTGAGGATGAAGAGGAGCAGTGAGGATGGAGAGGAGCAGTGAGGATGAAGAGGAACAGTGAGGATGAAGAGCAGTGAGGATGAAGAGGAGCAGAGAGGATGGAGAGGAGCAGTGAGGATGAAGAGGAACAGTGAGGATGAAGAGCAGAGAGGATGAAGAGGAGCAGTGAGGATGAAGAGGAGCAGTGAGGATGAAGAGGAACAGTGAGGATGGAGAGGAGCAGAGAGGATGAAGAGGAGCAGTGATGATGAAGAGGAGCAGTGATGATGAAGAGGAGTGAGGATGAATAGGAGCAGTGAGGATGAAGAGGAGCAGTGAGGATGAAGAGGAGCAGTGAGGATGAAGAGGAGCAGTGAGGATGAAGAGGAGCAGTGAGGATGGAGAGGAGCAGTGAGGATGGAGAGGAGTGAGGATGAATAGGAGCAGTGAGGATGAAGAGGAGCAGTGAGGATGAAGAGGAGCAGTGAGGATGAAGAGGAGCAGTGAGGATGAAGAGGAGCAGTGAGGATGGAGAGGAGCAGAGAGGATGAAGAGGAGCAGTGAGGATGGAGAGGAGCAGAGAGGATGAAGAGGAGCAGTGAGGATGAAGAGGAGCAGTGAGGATGGAGAGGAGCAGTGAGGATGAAGAGGAACAGTGAGGATGAAGAGCAGTGAGGATGAAGAGGAGCAGTGAGGATGGAGAGGAGCAGTGAGGATGAAGAGGAGCAGTGAGGATGAAGAGGAGCAGTGAGGATGGAGAGGAGCAGTGAGGATGAAGAGGAACAGTGAGGATGAAGAGCAGAGAGGATGAAGAGGAGCAGTGAGGATGAAGAGGAGCAGTGAGGATGAAGAGGAGCAGTGAGGATGGAGAGGAGCAGTGAGGATGGAGAGGAGCAGTGAGGATGAAGAGGAACAGTGAGGATGAAGAGCAGTGAGGATGAAGAGGAGCAGAGAGGATGGAGAGGAGCAGAGAGGATGAAGAGGAACAGTGAGGATGAAGAGCAGAGAGGATGAAGAGGAGCAGTGAGGATGAAGAGGAGCAGTGAGGATGAAGAGGAACAGTGAGGATGGAGAGGAGCAGAGAGGATGAAGAGGAGCAGAGAGGATGAAGAGGAGCAGAGAGGATGAAGAGGAGCAGTGAGGATGAAGAGGAGCAGTGAGGATGGAGAGGAGCAGAGATGATGAAGAGGAGCAGTGAGGATGAAGAGGAGCAGTGATGATGAAGAGGAGTGAGGATGAAGAGGAGCAGTGAGGATGAAGAGGAGCAGTGAGGATGAAGAGGAGCAGTGGGGATGGAGAGGAACAGTGAGGATGAAGAGGAGCAGTGAGGATGGAGAGGAGCAGAGAGGATGGAGAGGAGCAGAGAGGATGAAGAGGAGCAGTGAGGATGAAGAGCAGTGAGGATGGAGAGGAGCAGAGAGGATGGAGAGGAGCAGTGAGGATGAAGAGCAGTGAGGATGAAGAGGAGCAGTGAGGATGAAGAGGAGCAGTGAGGATGGAGAGGAGCAGAGAGGATGAAGAGGAGCAGAGAGGATGGAGAGGAGCAGTGAGGATGGAGAGGAGCAGAGAGGATGAAGAGGAGCAGTGAGGATGGAGAGGAGCAGTGAGGATGGAGAGGAGCAGAGAGGATGAAGAGGAGCAGTGAGGATGAAGAGGAGCAGTGAGGATGGAGAGGAGCAGTGAGGATGAAGAGGAGCAGTGAGGATGGAGAGGAGCAGTGAGGATGGAGAGGAGCAGTGAGGATGAAGAGCAGGTATCGGGCTGAGATTTATTTCACATCATAAATAGATCAATACAGTCCGTATTAATTAATGTTGTGTTTCTTTTTCAAATTCAAGAGTACAGACCCTAAGCATATCAAAACAGCAGTCAAAGTGTATATGTTCAGCACTATAATAATAAATAATAATAATAAATTGGATTTAAAGAGAAAAGCGCCTTTCTCAGACGCCTTTCTCAGACGCCTTTCTCAGATGCCTTTCTCAGACTATGTTTGTTTACAAATGTTTTTAAGTGTGATTAGCTAAATATGAGTTTATAAAAAATTTCGGAAAGCGGATGATTTAGTCGCGAGGAAATTACGCCGTCTCAAATTCATTGTAGTCCTAAAAAAGAGGAGACCCAGGGCTTTCAATGGAAGTAAAAAGCAGCTGAAAATATTTTGATTATATCTCACGGGTCGAGCAAACCTGAACGTTATTGCCATAAAATACGTATATTGTTTCTTTACCTTTCTGTGAACGTCTCCAAAAATATGTGTGTGTGTGTGTGTGGTGTGTGTGTGTGTGTGTGTGTGTGTGTGTGTGTGTGTGTGTGTGTGTGTGTGTGTGTGTGTGTGTGTGTGTGTGTGTGTGTGTGTGTGTGTGTGTGTGTGTGTGTAAGAGAGGTAAAGAAAGTGAAGTTGTACTTCAGGTCTCACAACTTTATAGTACTTCTTGAAGTCAGGAAAGTCAAGTCGCCAATCAAAGAGGACGAGGTGTGTGTGGACACCTACGCAGCCCCATGCCCGGACACGCTTCAACACTTCAAAGCTTCTACACACTTTTACCGTCAAACAGTAATTTAGGATACTTTATTTTATTCAGATGTACTGTGTACATATCCAAAAGTGCTTTCAAATGTCACTATGTTCTTCCCCACTGACTTTCCTACTATCTCTCTCTCCCACCACACCATATTATATTTATATATATATATGTACAACCCTTCCTCTCTGTACTACCCTATCTCTCTCTCTCTCTCTCTCTCTCTCTCTCTCTATCTCTCTCTTTTATGACTGACGATCTGAGATGGAAATGTAAAATAAGAAATAATGTATGCATGTCTTTCTTTCTCTCTCTCTTTCTAACGATTCCCTCTATCTCTCCCTCTAACCCTTCCATCTCGCTCTCTCCTTCTCTCACCCCCCCCCCCCTCTATCTCTCTCTGCCCCTCCCTTCACCCAGATAAGCACGGTAATGTATAGCAGTCACAGTAGGCTTTCTAATATACACACTTAGAATAAATCACCCATTTCTCCATGCCCTGTGAACATCAAGGAGATATATAGATAGATAGATGATAGATAGATACATGATTCATACAACACATGATAGATCCTCGAGTAATACATTTTCACATGCGCGCACACACACTCACACGCACACACACAGCACACACACTCACTTGCTCGTCAGATAAGATTAACCAATCTATCTGTATTAGTTTCCATTTGATAGATGACATGTGAGCTGTGCTGCATGTGAGGAGGGTCATGTTTTTTTCATGAAGATGAGACCAAAAGCCATGTGAACATTGATCGGTTACTTGGCCAATAAACTGGGTGTCCTTCATGATTGAGCTGCTCTCTAGATCATTGTAATATATACCTACAGTACATATACAATATAAACAGGTTTTTCCACTGATGAGATGAGGTCTTAGGTTTGATTCCTATCCAAACCTCTTTCCATTCTTACTTCTCTACCTCTAATTTATTATTTATTCTTCTCCCTGGACTCTCTATCCCTTTCTCTCTCTAACACTTATCTAACCATTCTCTCTCTACCAATCTCTCTCCATCGCTCTACCCTCCTCTCACCACCCCTCTGACCTTCGATCCAGATACACACAGTAAATAGCAGTGTTACCATCACCACGGTAGGCTTTCTAATATACACACTACACACACATAATCAATATATCTCTCTCTTTCTCTCTCTCGCTCTCTCTCTCTCTCTCTATCTCTCTCTCTCCCTCTCTCTCTGTTTCTCTCTTTCTCTCTTGTTCTATCTTTCTCTTTCTTTCTTTCTTTCTTTCTTTCTTTCTTTCTTTCTTTCTTTCTTTCTTTCTTTCTTTCTTTCTTTCTTTATCTCTCTTTCTTTCTCTTTATTACTCTTTATCTATATATATATATCTTTCTCTCTCTATATATATATATATATATTTCTCTCTTTCTCTTTCTCTCGCTCTCTCTTTCTCTATCTCTCTTTGACTCTCTGATCCATTCTGCAACAAATCAAGGCAATGAAAATGATCAAGCTTCAATGGAATTTCCATGGCAACTGAGGTCCAATCATATGGCCCTCCAATCAGGTCTCCCTGACTGTCCATGATGAGAGCATTCGATATGGTCTGGTTCAAGCCTTTGATCCCAATCCCACTGATCTTCCAATCAGCATAGAATTGTTCTGTGGCCAGTAACAGTTTACTATAGGGAACAGTCACATAGCACAGAGTACCTCATCTCAATCCCACCATTGGTTTGGATAAAAGACATGTATTTGAATGGAGTTGGTATAGTAAGCTACTGTTGCCATGCGTATGGTGTTATTTAAAGCTCACATGGAGCCTCTTCAGTTAAAATATCCAACCAAGTAATGGTAATTTCTTTATGGTTTAACCGTTTCATGTGTACAATCTCATACCATGAGATTAGAATTGGGAGAACCTTACATTCTAAGGATGATGTCACGCCGGCTACTGGCAATTTAAAGCTATAAACAGTTTCACTGGAATTGCATTGCTAGGGAAGAGCTTGGACCCAAGTTTATTTGGTAACCCTTCTGTTACACTCCCAGACCAGCCCAAGTCTGGGACAGTATAAACAATAAGAGTCACTACCCCACACAAGGAATTGACAGTGGTATCATGGCGCCATCTAGCGCTCACCTGCAGATGATGCAGTCAGTAAGGATCCTCTTTGATTGCATTAAAATATGCTGTTGTTGCAATTCGTTTATTTGTTAAAAGTGTTATCTGTTTAGGTTGTTCTTTGTGTTGGTATTCTGATTCTGTGTTTTGTATAGCCTAGTCCTTGTTCCTGTTGTTTTTTATTATTGTTTTGTTCTAAGTGCCTGTCTCTCCCCAGCTGTTTTTCATTATTAATTAGTGTCAGTATTTATTGCTTGTTGGTTGGTTGGGTTATTGTGGCGTCGTTGTCTCCGCGTTGTCCCTGTGTCGTGCCCGTGTTCCCTGGTGTTTTGTCAAGTGAGTTTGTGCCTGTCTACTCCTGTCCTTTTCTTGTTTTTGCCTCTTTGTTATGTTAGCGACCAGTGCCAGTGCCTTTCTTTTGTTTTGTATTTTTGGTTGTGGATTCAGTCAAATTCCCTTCATTAAGTATCACCCTTCATCTCTGTCTCCGCTCTTTCATCCTTGTCTGCAAACTGTGTTCTCCTCACCTTCATCATCACCCCCAATCGTAACAGATAACACAGCATATTTTGTATGCAATCAAAGAGGATCCTTACTGACTGCATCATCTGCAGGTGAGCGCTAGATGGCGCTATGATACCACTGTCAATTCCCTGTGTGGGGTAGTGACTCTTATTGTTTATACTGTCCCATACTTGGGCTGGTCTGGGAGTGTAACACCTTCTTACAGTTCCCTAATTACCAAGTATTTACCCAGGAAATATATAGCATATTCTTGGGTAATTATTACCACTCATTATTAGGTAATTACCATGTAAATAAGTAGGTAAATACAGAGAAACTACAGCTACAACTACATCAACTCAACTAAGTACAGAGTAGTTGTGACTAGTTTAGGTTAATTGTGTCTGTAATGGGAGATTTATAATATAATGTGAGCAAATAACTTCGGAGTCCAAAGTTGAATAAGAAATAGAAGATAGATTTTATTCCTTACTTGATCATGATAAGGAATGCTCAGTTAGAAATCAGACCAGTGTAAACAATGGCTGACCACAAAGTGAGACCGAAGTCCCGGTTGAAAACACATTTGATACACAATTGATATAAACATATGACGTAGGAGAAGCTGGAAAATTACCAGGAGGGTTGGTTAAAATTACTGTTATGGCTGTCCTACAAGAAAACAAAGTGGTTCCCATAAACGGTGTGACTTATGGCCCATATAGCATTCGTTTTAATACACAAGGATACTGAAAGGCAAACATGGTTCATAACAATACTGTTTTGACTGGATATCGTGTGCGTCTCTTAAAGAGAGACACACACATTACGCTGATACATGATAGAGCGACCTCTCAATACAGATCCACAATGGTATGATAATATATTCCACGACATGTCCTTCCTAGGAAAGTCGGCAACTAATTCACATCAATCATCATCATCAATTAAAGTTGTACTGTCCTGTTCATTTATTGGAAAGTACTCATCTTAGAATGCTCTTACCACATCCTTTGTACTGTAATTGGTTATTTCCTTTTCCATACAATCAACACAAACTTGTAACATATATATTACACAACGTTATTAAGTAAGCTCAGTCCGTAAGTAAGCTAAAACTGTACTGTAAAAGGAAGCTGTGTTTGTTTTCATGGTACCAGGCTCTTAATTAAAGGGGACATGTCTTGCTATTCCTTTCACTATTTGGGCAACATTACACAATTCCTGTGAGTCTATGGAACATATCTGTAAAGTTTTTTTCAAAAGAATTCATTGTTTTGTATTTCTAATCAAGTACTCTAAAGCAGGGGCGGCTGATTGGCGCAGTGGGCAAGGCGCTCGCCACTAACGCAGGATACGCTGGGTTCGAGCCCAGCTCTCTGCGTTGCTACCGGCTGGTCGGTCGTTCATACTAACACAATTGGCAAGTGTTAGAGGGTGGGAAAGCCGGTGGGTGGGGATTGGACGTTGTGGACAGCGACTCCTACAGGTCGGTTTGGTGACGCCGGTGCGGCGGAAACAGGAAGTAGCGGGGGCAGCGTGAGCCTCCCACGCGTTACTCCTCGCCACTGAGAGTTCAAGCTGCTGCGGTGAAAAGATGCGACAGGCTGCCTCCTCGTGTACCGGAGGGGACACGTGATGCAAGGCTTCTGTCCTCACTACAGCCGACCAGTGGGAGGCATAGTCTAGCAACGTTCAAGACAGGGGAGGGAATAATTGGATAATACGAAATTGGGATGGGAGAAAAATAGAAAATGGGGAGAAAAAAGTGGATAAAAAAAAGTACTCTAACGCAGCATTTTTCCACTTCAAGATTTCAAGCTGTTTTGGGCTCGGCTCCGCCCATAAGTGCTTTGAGTGACAGTCACCCACAGTCGCCGTGGGTGGGCATAATCCCATGGGACAATGCATTGGTAACTTGTTTCAAATGACAATATACCCCTGTGAATATTATTGCACGGATCGGAATACGGGCGCGCGCGTGTGAGCGTGCGCAATGATATTTTGACAGTGATATGCGAGTGGAGAAGCTCCTGCCCCGCTCGTGCGATCGGGAGGTTGTGTGTAAATGCTCTGTGTCCCTCTCTCTCTCTCTCCCTCTATCTCTCTCTCCCGCTCTCTCTCTCCCTCTATCTCTCTCTCTCCCTCTCTATCTCTCTCTCTCCCTCTCTATCTCTCTCTCTCCCTCTCTCTCGCTCGCTCGTTCTCTGCTGTCTCTGTCGGCACCCGCACACGTCAACCCGTTTGAGGAAGTGTCAGTAATTCCACTCGCTCTGTTGTTGAGCGAATTGTTGATTGTGGGCGGTGACTACAACCAGTGCCTTACTCACGTCAGCAAAACAGTCAAATCAGAATGGCTTAGTTCAGTGAGGGAGGATCTCGTGAACTCAAGACTAGACTGATGAGCCAAATGAGAATTAGAGACACAGACCCCATTGATACAAACCCCCATTGCTAGAAAACAATGATAAACACTGTAAAATGCCATTTATAAGACAGGGGACCTTTAATATTTGTAACTGGTTATTCGGTTTTTCATGCAATCAACCCAAACTTTTACCATGTAGGTATTCTGCAACATTTATAAATAAGACATTACAATTTACAGAGTAAGCTAACTGAAACAGGTTTTACAAAGTCCTTACAACATCCTTTCAAAATGGATGGTTCCCTTTCCCATGCAATATAGACAAACTTGTAGCATAATGTTTCATGGTGCTACTAACTAAAACATGACATTTTATTGAACCGTTTTGTTGCAGGTTTCTCTCTGCGTTGTTTAGTTTTTGTGTGTGAAAGATGACGCTACGATGACCAGGTAAGCTGAAGGTCCATTTCCTTGTCCTGAAGGCTCCTCGTCGTTGCATTAAAATATCTAACAAAAAAAATTAAAAATAAAGAAACAGTGAGCAACACGCGTCTGGCTCCCACAAGTGTGCTCCACCGCACGTCCACAACAACAACACCACTTCAATACATTACAGAGGTAAACAGTGCATGTTCACTCTACACATTGACTGGGCACCTGCTGGTGGCTAATATCTAGGAGCGAAGTGGCCAAGTTTGACTTCACTTTTGTTGGGCGTAACTTCATTCCTTAGTATTTCAGCTGTTGTTTCTCTGTATTGACCTACTTATTTACGCGGTAATTACCTAATAATGAGTGGTAATTATCCAAGAATATGCTATAAGTAACCATATTTCTTTTGTATTTAATTTTTTTATAATTTTTTAAACAAACATATAAACAAACATGACAACACACGATAAGATATACAAGCATTAATTAACAGTGCATATCCAATGAAATCACCATTTAGTTAAATGTCTTATACAGGATATACCCCTAATACCTGTTATCTAGTACCCTACACACATATGCTCTAGCTCGTACCCCCCCTCCCGGACCCCCCATTGGATAATCCATCCATTATAACTTGTTCCTACCAGACACTACCTTTATATGCTAGCTTTTATTCTCTCCACCACTTCTAACCACATTGTCATTTTGGATTCATTGAGACCCAAAATTCTTGCTGTAGATATTTCTTGATAAATCACATCGAGATATGTAAGAATCCAGACCTTCCGGCACATTTTTTCCGGTTGAAACCATCGTGATGCTATCAGCTTTTTAGCCACTGTGATACCATAAGTAACCATATTTATATTTAACCCGGAAAATATATTTTTTTTCTTTTTTACCTCTAATTTCTTCTTTATTCTTCTCCTCCCTCAGTGCTCTCTCTTTCTCTATCTCTCTCTCTAACCATCATCTCTCTCTCTCAGTTTATTACAGTTTATTTCCTGTTAGCTATTGTTATTAGCAAACACTGTCCACAGGAAATAAATTTGATTCCATTCAAAAATGTTATGGTATCAAGTTGAAACTGTAGATAAACTGGTAGAATTCTAAGATAGATTTCTGACGACAACAAAAAAAACATGCACATGAAAGGGTTACAGTAACTCTAGAACCAGGCTTTCAGCACATCCTACTATTTGCTTAAGAATAAGATATTTACGGGCGGTCAGGTGGCGTAGCGGAGATTGCGTTCGTCACCAACGCCGGAGACGCTGGATTCGCCTGTTCGAATCCAGCTCCCGGCGTTGTCACCAGCTTGGCTGGCCGTTCACACTAATACAATTGGCAGTATTAGAGGGTGGGAAAGCTGGCGGGTGGGTCCGGGTCGTTGTAAACAGCGACTCCTACAGTTCGGTTGGGGCGCCTGCTCAGCGTGGATAGGATCTAAGGGGGGTAGTGTGATCCTTCCACACGTTACACCCTCTCAGTGAGAGTCCACGCTGCCAGGTGAAAAGAAGCGGTTGATTGGCTAGACGTGTGTCGGAGGAAGCATGTGATAGCCTCCACTCTCCCAGACCGACTGTGGGGGGTAAGTGCGCAGCGACCAGGAAGGGGATTGGGAATTGGCATAACGACTAACATTGGGATGGGAGAAAATCGGAGGAAAAAGGAGGGGGGAAAAAGATTTAAAAAAATAAAATAAAAATAAGATATTTATCTCAACTGAAACACATTATAGTAACATAATTATAAACTGTTACTATGCTGCATACTACCCTTTATTTAATTAAAAAAGAAAATAATATAATCATTCCAATTATTTTATTCGTAGGACTATGCACTGATTTGTTTGTGACACAGGCATCCGGCGTTGTCCTTCACTTTATACAATGGTTGTTGTTATACACCCTTGTGTTCGACATGTTTGCTCAAATATGATCGATGGGAGTAACTGTTAATCTATTGTTATGCTTTGCACCCGCTTGCGCTCCTCATAAACAATATCATTAGAATCAATGTCAATCCATGGTTCCATGGTCTGGTTTCCTTGAAAAATGTGTGCTTCATACCTTTCTGATCAGCAGTCAACATTGTATTATGCACATCGTTGCGGGCAAGACCCCCCGCATTTCACTGTATACCTGTATGCCGTGACAAATAAAACTCTTGTATCTTGTAACATAAAAAAAATTCCGACACAATTTATTCACACAGACATAGAAGCGCAAGGAATGACTTTTCATAACCAGTGCATCAGAAACAGTACAGTCTCTGACGTGTGGCAACATTTCTAAGTCATGTGTAAGGAAGCTACAGTATAGTGATGATGAGTGAGTGCTTACTTGTTTTTGCATAATAGGTTAACAGGGCGGTGGCCTCTGATAATAATGTGAGGGCATAGTAATTTAACAGGGCAGTGATCTCTGAGAATAATGTGAGGGCATACTGTCTGTAACAGGGCAGTGGTCTCTGAGAATAATGTGAGGGCATACTGTCTGTAGTAAGTTAACAGGGCAGTGGTCTCTGAGAATAATGTGAGGGCATAGTAATTTAACAGGGCAGTGGTCTCTGAGAATAATGTGAGGGCAGGCCAGGCCGTCCACTATTCATCCCCAATGTAATGCGCAATAGACTATTCCTCGTCTTCATCACTGTTGTGAAATCACATGAGCAATGAAGAAAAAAGGGGGAAAGAAAAAAAAATCTAAACAGTCTGTAATTATTTATTTATCTCTGATGACATTTAAACTAATAGTCTAGTTATTTAGGACTATGTGGTGCATGAGGAATTTCATGTTAAAATCTTAACACCCAGTGGCATAGGCCTACTTCTTCTAGTGTTAATTACTTGAAAAGCCATGTGTGTGTGTGTGTGTGTAGGTGTGTGTGTGTGTGTGTGTGTGTGTGTGTGTGTGTGTGTGTGTGTGTGTGTGTGTGTGTGTGTGTGTGTGTGTGTGTGTGTGTGTGTGTGTGTGTGTGTGTGTGTGTGTGTGTGTGTGTGTGTGTGTGTGTGTGTGTGTGTGTGTGTGTGTGTGTGTGTGTGTGTGTGTGTGTGTGTAAGAGAGGTAAGGAAAGTGAAGTTGTACTTCAGGTCTCACAACTTTATAGTACTTCTTGAAGTCAGGAAAGTCATGTCGCTAATCTACTGTACTACTGTAGTTAACTATTAACTACTGTAAAAATGTGAGTGCAGGGAGGGTTATTTATAGTGTGTGTGTGTGTGTGTGTGTGTGTGTGTGTGTGTGTGTGTGTGTGTGTGTGTGTGTGTGTGTGTGTGTGTGTGTGTGTGTGTGTGTGTGTGTGTGTGTGTGTGTGTGTGTGTGTGTGTGTGTGTGTGTGTGTGTGTGTGTGTGTAAGAGAGGTAAGGAAAGTGAAGTTGTACTTCAGGTCTCACAACTTTATAGTACTTCTTGAAGTCAGGAAAGTCATGTCGCTAATCTACTGTACTACTGTAGTTAACTATTAACTACTGTAAAAATGTGAGTGCAGGGAGGGTTATTTATAGTGTGTGTGTGTGTGTGTGTGTGTGTGTGTGTGTGTGTGTGTGTGTGTGTGTGTGTGTGTGTGTGTGTGTGTGTGTGTGTGTGTGTGTGTGTGTGTGTGTGTGTGTGTGTGTGTGTGTGTGTGTGTGTGTGTGTGTGTGTGTGTGTGTGTATATAAATGAATGAACCTAAATATGTAGTTTGACTGATAGATACACAAAATGAGTTTATTTATGTTGATTTAATTTGGTTGTGTTGATGTTTCCATTTTTGCAAAATGGGTATATTCTGTTTGGTTTTACGCAATAAGTCTATCGGTGTGTTGTATGTGTGTAGGGGCAGGTATATATAATAATTTACTTCTTCCTGTTCCTTTCGGCCATGGAATTTGGTGAATTATATTAATATGTACTGTTGGACTGTTGTAATTCCATGTACGAATAAATAAATGATGATGATGATGATGATGATGATGATGATGATGATGATGATGATGATGATGATGATGATGATGATGATGATGATGATGATGATTTCATGAGGCGCAATCTTTTTTCACAGCCAAGAATCCATCCTTTCTCATCTCGGGGATTAAGTCAATGTTCTAATACTTTGACTCGGTATGTCTGGCTGCAAAAGCAACCCTCCAACATCCCACACTGCCAGTGATGATTGTATCTTTCAGAGGAATACCAAGGGATCTGTGGGATCAAACCCATCATTTGTTCTATCACTTTAAAATATAACTTTATTTGCATTGGCAGGTAAAGTGTTGGAGTCCATAAAGGAAATTAGTTCATGTCGATCTTCATCTTATTCTGACTCTTCATCTTCTTCTAACTTCATCTTATATACTATAAATGTGTGCTGTATAGTACATACATAGGCATGTAAATCACACGACAAATTGGCTACAGTGTATGTTTATATGCAAATATATCAAATAATGTGAATATCTGAATAGCCTCATTTAGCCAGTTTGCATAATGTTATCCTGTACATGGGTTAAGGTGTCATTTGATTGACATAACTCCATATTATGATGTAGATAATTAGAAGAAATAAGCTCCATGATAAGTCGAGCAAAGAGCACATTTCATCTGGCAGCTATCCTCATCCTGAACACTCATGGATCTTGAAATTAGTCATAATTTTCTCACTGGAAAGTCACCATTTTGTTAATCGCTAATGATTTTATCTTCACTTTGATTTGACGGATGCCATAATAGTCTCAGGATTTCTTCATAGTTACTGCTGCTGTAGTGAGTGATTGAGTGATGGTTGATGGTTGATGGTTGATTTTGACACTTTATTTCACGAGACAATCGTAACAGTGTCATGGATGTATTTCTTGACCTCAATTACAGTGGTAGAACTTATTTGATTTGGTAGTCCCTCTCTTGGTCTACCTGGCCAATACCTATTATGAAAGCACTACAACGTCAAGGGAACAGCACTAATACCTAATATAATAGACGTATATTTTAACTTCCCCTTCAAATAAAGTGTTACCAAGAATACATTCTACAATGCCTGTATGTACTGTAGCAGCACCAATCAATACATTATTATTTTAGAAAACAGTGTAATGAATAAGAGGAGTGCGATGCTGTGCTGCATTATGACTCATTAGAATATTTGCTAGTCTTTCTGTCTGCGAGCCCCCGGTCTCCTCTCCCTCTGGTGAACATCTGCACTGTTCAGGTCCTTTGGTAATTGACGCTTTCCAACATTCATACTGGCAGAAGATGTATTTATTTATGTAATTATTTATTTATCAACCATTGGCCCTGACACTCTGTGTATGAGACTGCTTATCTGATCCGGGTTGTTAGAAATAATGAGGGAGCAGCAGTGGACAAAAGTGTCCAGAGTTGAGGCGCTAAAAATGTAATGTCATTAGACTCCAGACAGAGTGGAGGCGCTAAAAAACGTAACCTCTCACCCTCGCTCTGTTCTTTCCTTCCCTCCACTGTTCTCCCTCTTCACCCCCCCCCTCTCTCTCTCTCCCTCTATTTGCAAGTACTGTACTATAAGTGCTTGAACTATTTAGTAGCTTGAAATGTGGCAACTAGCTTTCTTTAGCATTTACCTTTTGCAAGTAAGGTGGGAAATCAGTGGAATATGGTCAAGTTCCGTTGAACTTAGCCCCCCTTCTCTTTCTTTCTCTCTCTCTCTCTCTCTCTCTCTCTCTCTCTCTCTCTCTCTCTCTCTCTCTCTCTCTCTCTCTCTCTCTCTCTCTCTCTCTCTCTCTCTCTCTCGCTCTCGCTCTCGCTCTCTCAACCCTCAACAGAGCCATTGGAGATAGGAGAGGAATACCTGGACATATCGGGTATCATGAGAAACCAAGCGGGGCGCTATGAATGCAAGGCCAGCAACGACGTCGCCACACCTGACGTCAAATATGTCAACGTGGTCGTCAACTGTGAGTAATGATGAATGTGTGAGTGCATGAATGGGGGGTGCATACCATTTTGGTATTTAAAATGTATCAATGGTCACTAATTGGTGGAGACAAAAGATGAGCCTATGATACGAAAATAGGCCATAGTTAGATGGTGAAGTGTATTAAATCAGAGAGACTGAATCAATTGACAACCAAATCAACCATTAAGCAACCTATGCTACTGTTGACATAGTTGACAAACAGAACAAATAATTGTAAATATGTCCATTTGTCCATAATGTCCATAATGTCCTGGCCCACGTTATAGTCTGGTCGTCTCATCCTCCAATCTCATCTAAATTCTATCCCACATCAGATGGGATGAAATCAGGACATTTTGAACATTTGGAAGGGTGGTCACATTTCATCTTTGCATGATTTATTCAGGTTTCACGTGCCTGTGTACGGCTTTGATTGCAACCACCATATCATGGCTGATTACGACGTGCCCTGTAACATCTCACAGACGACACCCTTGTTCAATTCCAAAAATAAGACCACCCGAGTACACACTTTCAAGTGATGCTCAACCTTGATTATTCATGTCCCATGAGTGGAATTCACTGTTGGAAATGAGGGGTTTAACTGGAAACATGTTACATCTCCACTGAAGGACTTGATAGAACATACATACTTTGGCCAAAGTCTGAACTTCCTTGAATGATGAAGATACTTTGTACATCAAAGCCACTTTTGTAGTACATGCTTCATTCCTGTTCTCATTCTAGCAGCCTCTATACCCCTCTACTTCAGTCCTGTTCTCATTTTAGCAGCCTCTATACCCCTCTGCTTCAGTCCTGTTCTCAATGGGCTGTTTCTGTGCCTGTAACAAGCAAGCCAGTCCTGATTTAGAGTATTATAATTGTAAAACAAATTGTCCTCTAATCTCGGGTTCAGCGTTCTGTCTTGGGAAGGACTAGTCCTAGGCATACATACTGCAAGCACATCCCTCATGTTAATGTAAAACACACTGCTTAACTTCTTCAATCAATATCTAAAATGAAGAAAGAAAAACAAAACTACTGTCGTAGTTTGTACTGTCTTTTACTATTATGCACTTTACTACTAAGGAATCTACCTTGCCTATATGTCTATACTACTATGCACTCAAGACTGTAGCACCCAAGTTCAACACTGTTTGATGAACAATGTTACTTACCCTTAGCTGCCAGAGTTGTACCCTTCCTGCTTACTTGTACACAACTTGTAAGTCGCTTTGTATAAAAGTGTCAGCTAAATGATTAAATGTAATTGATGTTAACGTATGTTAACTCCTCAGATCCTCCGGCCATAAAGAATGCTAAGAGCTCAGAGACTCAGGTGGGTCGCATGGGAGTTCTCCAGTGTGAAGCTACCGCCGTGCCAACTCCAGAGTTTGAATGGTACCGAGACGACAAGCGGTGAGGCCTAACACACACACACACACACACACACACACACACCTACACGCACGCACACACACACACACACACACACACACACACACACACACACACACACACACACACACACACACACACACTATAAATGACCCTCCCTGCACTCACATCAAATTTACAGTAGTTAATAGTTAACTACAGTAGCTTCACAATCAAATACTCATCAGGATGATCAAGAGCTACGAGCAGATACTTTTTAGCATGTGTTTAATGGAACCAACAGTATGGGAAATGCACTTACCGTCGTCTCCAGAGTCAGATAAGGAGATGGATGCGGTGGATACCAATTTCCTCTCTGTGTGTTCAGTAGAAAGCTCTCTGGCTGCAAGCTAGCTGAGCACAAATTAATTGAAGCAGACACGGACTGGCTAACCTAGGTGTTGGACAAAAAACACCTCTCCCCGAGTTTTAAGCTGGGCTAGTGGTCCGTATCCACTTCCATTGATTTGAGCTAAACTATAGGCTAGTTTGCAGCCGGATGAATGTGTTAAATGAATGTGGCACAGATGATAAGATGACAAGAGGTTTAGAATGTCCTCTAATGTATCCCCCTCCCCCGGTCCTCCTCTCTGCCTGGGGTTCCACTACTGGGTTGTCACATCTCAGTGTTCTTTTAATTACATTGTCAGCACACTTTGATAATGAATAATCTTGCGCACAAATACACTATTATTCCTATGTTAATCAATCACACAGTATCAAAGAAGGTGCAGGGGATCCAGTAAGGCTCCTTTTGAAAATAAGACGCTCTGCTGTATATTAATCATATACCTGTAGATAAAAAATTATGTATTATATATATTATTATAACAGTGACTCACTCCTTATATACTGTATGTATCATTGTCATTGGAATGGAAAGACACCTTTGCTTTGCCCTCATATGAAATTGCAAAATGTAAATACAAAATGTCCAGGCGCCATGATGTTCAGGGGAAAGGAACCAATTGAAGTGTCATGCGAGAGGCGAGGACACTCGAGGACAGGATTTGGGATGTCATACAAAAACCAATGACAAGCCAGTCCCCCACTCTGCTTGTATAATAACGGACATAGATTGCTTCTGTCGAGTAGCTAACTCACCAATAGAGTCAGTTTACAGGGAATGGGAAGCTTTCGTGGGTCGTGCTGATGATAAAGAAATAGGAGCCATAGTGCTGCTACATGATCCGTGAGTATAGGCTGGTTCACACTGCAGGGAGGTGTTATCACTGATTTGATTAGTCATATCCCACCCATATCTTAAAGGGGCAATTCACCCCTTTAATTATAGCACCATGAAATTATTTAGATGAAAAAATAGCAATACCTTGTCTTATAGGGACTGCTACCTTATAATTTCATTGAGCTGTAATTAACACAAAACAAGGGTGCCCAATGTCCCAAAATCACTGGTGGCCATATTCAAACTAATTTACTCTGTCAAACAAAATTAATGTGTGCATAACTCTTTTATAACTCTTTTAGTTTTTGGATGTGTTTGAGATTATGTGCAAAATAAAGCAGCATTCATTTTTGGTGAAGTGCCCCTTTAAGTGAAAAATGTCTGATCATTGAATTATTTTTGCATTATGTAACGTGTAGGCTACACCCCCCCCCCCCCCCCCCCCCCATATATCTCTATTGTTTTTCTCCTTAGAACATTTTTGGTCTGCATCAGCGGAGTGCGTTATTGCTTTTTCTCCTTGATGATGATACTAATGCACCACAATAATGTCACTAATCCTTTTTTATAGTCGCTCCTCTGAGCACGGAGCTAATGTACTGTGGCTTAGTTATTGTATTTCTTATTTACCTGCTCGGCGCAGAGACGGGTCGTGCTCTCCTACTTGTCTTCTCGTTAATCTGTTTAACCCCATCCAGCGCACAGTTCAGCGCTGGCTTCTTCAGTCTCCTCCTGAATCGCAAAGGAATGGTCCTGTTCACCCACCCTCCCGTTCAGACTGACGGGATGGTCCTGTTCACCCACCCTCCCGTTCAGACTGACGGGATGGTCCTGTTCACCCACCCTCCCGTTCAGACTGACGGGATGGTCCTGTTCACCCACCCTCCCGTTCAGACTGACGGGATGGTCCTGTTCACCCACCCTCCCGTTCAGACTGACGGGATGACATCCAACATCAATCAAACTGAATTTGCACAGCGATTGAAACCTCTTTCAGTGCAAGCATTCCCTATACAGAACATCCTGTTCAGTGAACTGTTAAATGTGAACTTGTGTGAAACTGCTGTACGTACATGTAATTATGTCCACAGGAAGTAATGTACTTCACACGGTTACTGATTATATATTTATTTATTTACCAGGGACAATGCACATCACTGTAAATGCGCCGGAGTTTGCTCATGAGCTAATGGACCTGTCTCAAACCCCGCCCTCTTTTCTTGATCCTCCAATCACAACTGTCGCTTACCTCGGACAAACTTGGTTTGTCCGAGGTAAGCGACAGTTGTGATTGGAGGATCAAGAAAAGAGGGCGGGGTTTGAGACAGGTCCATTGTCATCCGTCGTCTCTACCTAGCGTGCGTCCTGTCATTTCATCTCCCGACCTCTAGAGGGATCTGAGTCACTATGAGTTCACCACGTCTGGTCGTGAGTCCTTGTCCTGAATCCTGCCGCGCCTCGCTGGGGTGTGATGCATTGTGGTCCTTTAGCAGCTCGTCATTGATGGCTCCTACTGCCTGCTCTGTTTCTTTTGATCAGAAACCCTCCCCCTCACGTCTTGTCTTGTTAGTTCTCTGCATCGTGACACACCTCACTGGATACAGGCTTTCCTCAGAGGGCCTTAGCTTTGATATACAGCGGCGTATATAAGGGCTTGTAGCTCAGGGTGGAGGAGGTACTGTAGTCTCATGGTCACCACTGAAACAGACGGCTGACTTTAACAGCAAGTCGTCTGGATGTGGGGGCGATTTAAGGTTATGAGCTTCATAAATACTTGTATTAAAAACATATGTAACTATGTTTGTAGAGACAACCTTCACCAATAGCATTATAAAGGATCAGTCTGTAAAGCCACTTGTAAACTATGATCGACTATTACAGAAGCAATTGGTAAAGTACATCACCTCCTGGGATATAGTTCTTCTCGTATAGTGCTCTGCAGAGGATCTCCAAGTGACTTGTCACCAGACATGAGACAGACGTGTTTGTTGTCTTGTCAGGCGGCAGGTGACTGCCGTAAGCGCCACCTAACCCTTTTCAGTCATTCACAGGCCACACGTCTCAGCAAACAATCTCCTGTTGAATTCATTTATCAGCCGCCTTGAATAATAACAGGCCTGTCACTCACCGCCGCGGTGATAACCTACTTTAGATGCGCCTACACATGCTGCAGAATCAAATCTGTCTGTGTGCCTCTTATTGATACCAGCATGGGACCTGCAGCCCTCGGTTGAGTAGTGGGGTCAAATAATTTCAAACCCGGGCTTAAGGTTAAAGAACGGCTCTCCGGCTGAAGAGGCAAACACAGAGTAAGATGTGCTAGTAGACCGTTACTGCCCTCTGTCTGTGAAGACCGCTGGTGTCGTCAATAATAACCTTTTCTCTCTCTCTCTCTCTCTAAAAGATAGATGAGAAAGTAGCTCTGCCAACTTCTGCCTAATATGCCGGGAGACGTTGGCAGGGCAACGCTGTGTTTGAGGCAGAACTTGAGATGGGAAAGAAGCTGGCTAGCAAAAAGTTTTGAGTTTGAGTATCTGCGACGTGTGCCAAGAAGTTTTAAAAGTTGACTGCCAAAATGGTTGGAGCAATAATCCCAGCACTATGTGATGGTAATAGAAAAGTGCAAACCAAGGTGTAGGCTAATTCATTGTTCATTGTTCATTGTTCAAGTTACAGTGCTTCTAGAGATTAAAGTCTGCAACTTTGGCTTGTATGCCCTCTCGGAAAGCACAGTACTCCAAACCTTAAAGCAAAAGCACAGTGAGTTCCATCTCTTTTGAACTGCCTGGGACCGCTAGCGTTGTATTCCCAGAGTGTTACAATCACACACTGCAATCTATAGTAAAAGTACCCTTTTGCTCTGAATTTCCCATAGTGCATGGATGTCTTTTTAATAGTACTGCCATTTCCCATGAAGATACACAGGGAAATAGATATGCTGCTGTGTCCTTATCATCAGAAGGGATGTGGTTGGAGTGGGGCCACTGTCAGCACACGCTCCATCTTTTGACACACATTACACACACACACGGCCCTGTTCTCAAGGTGGCTCTGGTGGAAGGACCTCAGCACTTTATCAACCTAGTCCCCGTGGGCCAGATTATGCTGCCTCATGGTTTGCATTTTCATTTTTATGGTAATTCTCTCTATCAGCCAAGAATATGTCAGCATACATTTTAACTGGCTCGCTCTACAGTTCAGATTACCAATGAAGACTTAGCGGATTAAGTTAAAGCCTTTTAAATTAACTTGCCATAAACCAATACGTTATGAAGATCTTAATGTATAGCAAGTGGAATCCATTAATGTACTTTAGTGTACATTAGTGTACTATTAAAAGAGCACTATTTAGTTTACTATTTCATTGTGGAGTTATGTAGTTGTGTGTCAGCAAATCCTATTGATTTATTTGTTCTGGAATGGATTCAACATTGACATAATTCATTGTTAGGAGCTTGTAGATCGTAGATGTGAATGGTCTGTAGGGTTGGGAATTTATAAGATATTTTTAGGATAAGATATCTATACTATTATTTTGATTGTATTTTTGTAAATTCCTTCATGACTTCTTCTTAACTATTTGATTTCTTAATGATTCTCTTATTGGTTCCTTTTTCTTCATTAATATAATATTAATTATCGTTTTGCATTGTCCCCCATCCTGATGGAACTAGGGGGACTATGGATCTATCTCAGTGTGTTCATTCGTTTGTCACACTGTAACGTTGATTTTGTGCACGGGGGGGGGCTGGCTCTGCAGGGTGAAGTTACCCTTGCGGTCTACGATCAGGTTTTCCCTCCCTGGATCCTAACCTTAACCATTAGTGTGAAGGGGAGATTACTGACCACGGACCAGATTTGCAGACACTGTAGAACGTGTCGTCAGCCAATTAGCAGAATGGAAAGTTAAACACAGATTTGGGTAATTAACCTAGTTTGCTAGTTAGTTAGTTTGCAACGCGGCACGGTGGTGTAGTGGTTAACACTGTCGCCTCACAGCTAGAAGGTCCAGGGTTCGTTTCCCTCTTGGGGACCAGGTTTCCGCGTTGCCAGGTACCCAGGTGGGGTATCTCCCAGGCCTTTATGTGTGGAGTTTGCATGTTCTCCTCGTGCTCACAGGGGTTTCTCCTCCTGATAAGATAAACCCAATGGAAAAAACATGCACAACAGATTGCTAACGCTGTCGCGTTTCCTGAAAAAGACGGACAGGAGCACTTGGATTGGTCCCCGGGGCGCGGCCCCACGCCGAAGCCCCTATCTGCTCCCGGCTGCCCTTGGGGGGAAGGACGACGGGATGGGTCAAGCGCAGAGACTCGATTTAATTGGCGACCCAAAGAAAAAATTGCATGTGTGTGCCACCCATTGCATGTGTGTAACTGCATGATGATTAAAGACTTCTTCAAAAGTCCAGTTATTATTATTATTATTATTATTATTATTATTATTATTATTATTATTATTATTATTATTATTATTATTATTATTATTATTATTATTATTATAATAATAATAATAATAATAATAATAATAATTATTATTATTATTATTATTATTATTATTATTATTATTATAGTTAGTTGATTATTCAAGCTTTCTAACCAAGTAGGGCCCATTTGATAGACATGGTATTTTATAGCAAAACATTTTAGTGATTGAATGGACAATAAAATGGCACTTCAGCTAAAAGGGAACTGTCTATCAAAATGATCTGACCACGCCCCCACAATCCAGAGAAATGGTCTGAGCAGGTAGATGAGTTGTTTTTGAGCAGGGTTTTATAATAGTTATTAGGTTTTTTTTAATCATTCAAATTTGGCTGGGTGGTTAATTAAACATATTAACGTTAACACTTTAATCGCCGAAAACGCTGGAACTCGTCTTTCCCCGTCATGCTCATTCTGCCGAAGACGCCGTAACTCGTCTTTGATATCAATATTTCAAAAATCTGTGATCGAAATCATATTTCTCCTCCGGGGACCTGAGATATACTGCTGATCTCCTCTCAACTCTCTAACGGTTCAAGAGCGCCATCTGGTGGCCGATCGGCAGATCGCCCAAACAGCAAACCGGAAACAGGAAACTGGTGCTCATCCAAATTCGGTCCGACCACTCGCTATAGCTCCCGGGACTCCATCTTGACACAATGGATAATCGATCGCTCACCCTAACTCAATAAACAACATGATTTGGACGTATATACTATTATACAACCTGGAAATGGATCTGGTATTTCTCCATCCCATAATAGAAAGAATTCTGTTCCACGCTCATCCCCCAACGGCGCGAGGAAGCCACGGTGAGTTTCAGCGTTATTTTCTAACGTGTTCCATATAAACTGCTCTGATGATCATATGACCCACACTAGATGAATGATATAACGTTGCCCACGGAATTATAAACGACCCTCCGCCCATCCGGTCAACATCAGATGATACGTAGTAACTTCTAGAAGTACCTCCAGTTGAAATTTTTTATCTGGCACCGATCGCTACCAAACTGTATTTGATCATCAATATAATGCATTTGGGGCTATAAATCAAGTTCTGAAGAAAGCTGCAGAAAACGATAAAAACATACTTATACTTTAGACCATATTTTAGTATGAATATGTGAATGAAAAAGTATAACGTTGCTACACCCTGAACAATAGATATAGGACATTGAATGGGCCATAATAATGTCAATTGAGCAATACAATTTAAAAAGTTATAGCCCTGCAAAGAAGGGGAACTTCTCCATAGACAAATAGAGCTGGCTAGGGATGGTAAATTATGAATTTAACCATGGCGATCAAAGTGTTAAACACGTTTTTCTGTGATGTGACAAACACCCATGTATTATTCTATATAAATATTGTAATCCAGTGTGTTTGCTACTTAAAGGTGTAATAGATGACATTTGTATGTAGAGTAATAATAATAAAAAATTATATATATATGTAATAATAATAATAATAATAATAATAATAATAATAATAATAATAATAATAATAATAATAATAATAATAATAATAATAATAATAATAATAATAATAATAATAATAATAATAATAATAATAATAATACTATAATAATACATCCACAGAGCCTTTAATAAAGGTGCGGAATAAATTGGATTGGATAAATTACATGCTGGTGCTCAGGTCTGACATCTAGTGGCTGAATGTTATCTATAACACCCATGCAAGTGTGTTTCAACAATGGGGAGTTAGTGAGTCAGTTAGGGACATCCCCTGTTGTAGGCCGGCCCTCTGGGTCTGGTGAAATTACCAAGCCAGTAATAATGTATTTACTGACACTATGTTAACAATTCCAAATTAGAATGAGTTTTTAAAATTCAACAAACGGTTTATGTATCTGAGCAAACAAATGAAATGGCCATGTGAACTACTATGTACATAACACCAGAGAAGCTCACAAGTCATTCTTCGCAAGTCCAAGTCTCAAGTTGTTGGTCACAAGTCCAAGTCCAAGGCTCAAGTTGTTGGTCACAAGCCCAAGTCAAGTCTCAAGTTGTTTGTCACAAGTCCAAGTCAAGTCACAAGATTTGTATGGTTGTTGTTAGAGCCAATTTATTGGTTTAGTGCCATATTTCATATTCCATTTATTTTGTTTGCATTTCTGTATTTGTATACATTGTGTATGTACCATTCCATGCAATGCCTATGAAGTTGGGTGATACCATAGACACGCATTTAACAATTATTTAGTTTTGGCCCTGACCTAGCTATTTATAACCAAAGGTCATGACTTAATGGCACAGCAGCTGCAGGTGTGCTCCCCATGGCATAGGATTTCAGGACCACTCTCAACGGGACAGCTCCCTCCAATCATGGTGTTGCTGCAGCTCACAGTCATCTGTGGCCGTGTGCACCAGATGCATGAGGTTAGGCATGATCATAAGGGAGGGAATGACATTCAGCTCGTCAGACATGGGGGTGTAAAAAGTACCCAGAAATTATACTTAAGTGAAAGTATGGGTACCGTCTCAAAATCGTACTCAAGTAAAAGTCAGAGTATTTGGCTAAAAACACACTTGAGTAAAAGTCAAAAAGTTTCTACTTTGAAATGTACTTACTAAAAAGTAAAAGTAAACACTTTTTTTTATTGCAAGGGATAGACCATGGGTCTCAAACTCATTCCATCGTGGGCCAAGTTTTCATTTTAACTACACATTGCACCAGGTGAGTTAGTTGAAGAGGTGAGCCAATTAGTGAAATCATCAGCTGGTGTTTAGGCAAGGCTGGAAAGAAACCAAGCATACACTCACACAAGGACCAATCAGCATGGTTATGGGCGGGTTAATTTTCCATTAATGGGGATTTGATTGGCTGTTTTTAAATAAAGTCCAGCCGCAGGATTAATAAGTTAATAACGTTAACGTTAGTTTGGCCAGAGAAACAAATATACGAATTAAAATGGTTGGACCTGCAAGATTTGTACATTGTACTTTGTAGGTCTGCATTTTAAATGTAAGGAGTAAAAAGTATGTTTTTTTTTCTCTGAAATGTAATTGAGTAAAAGTACAAGTATACAAACCTAATAATACTTGAGTAAAGTACAAATCCCCAAAAACAGTACTTAAGTATTGTAACGAAGTACAATTACTCAAGTACTTTACACCCCTGCATTTCCTTAACACTATCAGTGCCGGCCTTGTTTACCTTTTTACCCCGTTGAATGCCATCATCCACTTCAATGTTAGCGTTAAAAACGCATAATCTATGTTTTAAATTATGGCTATGTGTCTAATCTGCCCGTCGCTTATCAATGACTTGTTTGCAGTCAACATTGTCGAAACGGATTGTTTTTTAATCGGTTCATATCCTTTTTATAGCATTTCGAAAAGCTATAGCTCTCTCGAAAATTTTCGGAAAATTGAAAGATTCCCCCATAAATGGCATTTATTGGAATATTCTCGAATACACTAGACACGTTGTCATTTGTCGGCCTATTTATGAATCGTTTTCAAATAAACGCTAGATTATCGATAGTATATGTGAAAAATCTATTATCCATTTCCTCAAGATCACACACACACACACACACACACACACACACACACACACACACACACACACACACACACATACACACACACGGCACATGCTGATATCTCAGTGAATACAGGTCTGATTATCCTAAAACTGGTAACATAGACTCCTTACCTTAGATCAGATGTTCTCCAAAAAGATTATTCCAATTCCTGATCGCCATTCCAAATATCGATCACGTTTATTGATTGATTATTGGCTGCTGTAAATATATATTCCAGGCTGCTTTATTTTTTTTTATCTACTTTTTCTCCCATTTTCTATTTTTCTCCCATCCCAATTTCGTATCGTCCAATTCTACCCTCCCCTGTCTCGAACGCTGTTAGGCCATGCCTCCCACAAGCCGGCTGCAATGTGGACTAAGCCTTACATCACGTGTCCCCTCCAGTACTCGAGGAGGCAGCAGTCGCATCTTTTCACCTGCACAGCGCGATCTCTCAGCATCGGGGGTCTGCGTTTGGAGGGCACGCCGCCCCCGTCGCTTCCTGATTCTGCTGCGCAGGTGCACCAACCGACCTGTAGGAGTCGCTGTCCACAACGTCCGATCCCCACCCATCAGCTTCCCACCCCCTAATACTGCCAATTGTATTAGTATGAACGACCAGCCAAGCTGATAGCAATGCGGAGAGCTGGGCTCGAACCCAGCGTCTCCTGCATTGGTGGTGAGCGCCTTGCCCACTGCACCACCTAGCCGCCCTTATTCCAGGCTGCTTTCCAACTCGCGATCAGATCCCTCATCATCAGACGGCTCGCCAGCACAATGGAGCCAGTTGGCCACCCCCACAGGGATCTCCCAGTATAATCGACTGACCTGCAGTTACATTTACATTTACATTTACATTTACATTTACATTTACATTTAGTCATTTAGCTGACGCTTTTATCCAAAGCGACTTACAAGTTATGTACGACAGGTCATCAGGAAGGGTACAACTCTATGAGCTGAGTAACAATATTCATCAAAGTGTTGCGTGTTACAGTGTAGGTTAGTTTATTAGGACAAGTGCATGACAGTAAGGTTAGTTAGGGTTAGATTTTTTTTTTATTATTATTATTATTATTTTTTTATTATTATTTCAGATAATGGTTGAAGAAGTGCGTCTTTAGTCGACGGGGAAAGATTTGACGGGATTCGGCTGACCTAACTGGGGTGGATAGTTCATTCCACCATTGTGGGGCAAGGACTGAGAATATGCGGCTTCTCTTTGATGACCCTCCCGGAGCTTGGATAGGAGTAGGTCTGAGGCGGCCAGAAGATGCAGAACGTAGGGGTCTTGAGTTGACGGTGTGTAGTTAGAGACCATTGACCGGAGGTAGGCGGGAACGGTTCCCTTTGCCGCACGGTATGCTAGGTCGAGGGCCTTGAAGCGGATACGTGCAGCAATGGAGAGCCAGTGCAGGTCCCTAAGAAGTGGGGTGACATGGGCCGACTTCGGTAGGTTTGAGATCAGGCGGGCCGCTGCGTTTTGAATGAGTTGAAGAGGCTTGGTGGCAGTGGCCGGGAGGCCAGCTAGCAGTGCATTGCAGTAGTCGAGGCGGGAGATGACTGTTGATTGGACAGTTACACAGGGATAGACGATAGGGGGCGGTTTTTTCCCATCTGAGCTCCTAGAGGGTCTGTACCAACGGGAGACTCGGTTGATGAAATATGAATTCAGATCGCTAATAAAAAAAATCAAACGACAATACACGTCGTCGGCACTCAACGGGGGGCATTGTTACAATACTTAAGTACTGTTTTTGGGGATTTGTACTTTACTTGAGTATTATTAGGTTTGTATACTTTTACTCAATTACATTTCAGAGAAAAAAAAACATACTTTTTACTCCTTACATTTAAAATGCAGACCTACAAAGTACAAAGTACAAATCTCACAGGTCCAACCATTTTAATTATTATATTTGTTTCTCTGGCCGAACTAACGTTAACGTTATTAATCCTGCGACCGCACTTTATTTAAAAACAGCCAATCAAATCCCCATTAATGGAAAATGAACCCGCCCATACCCATGCTGATTGGTCCTTGTGCAAGACTAGAAAGCAGGGATCTTTGATTAAACACCTGCTATCAGAAGAATAGACAGTCAGAAAAAAAGTTTTTACTTTTACTTTTTAGTACTTAAGTACATTTAAAAGTAGAAACTTTTTTACTTTTACTCAAGTGTGTTTTTAGCCAGATACTCTTTTACTTGAGTAATATTTTGAGACGGTACCCATACTTTCACTTAACCTCTTCCACCCAGAGCCTATTTTCTGAAAATCCACCTAAAATAAATGGAAAAGTAAATGGAATATTGCTCCACTTCTACAAGGTCCATTTTCATATTCTTGGTATCTAGGGACATCTATGGACCTCAGTGAATGTATTCCCAATATCAGAAATATTGTGTCTATTACTAGCCTTGCTTAAATTGTGATGAAACAAAGAAGAATATGAATTATGATTTTTCTTTGCATCTTTGACAGTGAATAACACCATGCTAATAATGACCAAACATTAAAACCTGCCACTGATCTCGTTCAGTACCTTCTTGAGATCATGTGTTCAAAAAATTTAAGGAAATTAATAAAGGGAAGATGATTAAACAGAAGGTTCTGTAGATACAGTACTGAATTCTCCCATCCGGACCAATCCAATTTGAAATATTATTATAGAATATAGAATAGCAGGCTTATAAATTACCTTATTATAGCCAATTCGCACATTTATATATATATATACATATTATCTTTAAAATGCCAGAGTTCAATTTGGATTTAGTATCACCAGGCGTGCAGATACAGATAATGAAATCTACTATAAATACAGTAGCAACCGTTTTTAAACTAATTTCAGATCTAATTGTTGCTACATGCTAACAATAGGGAAGAGAAACTAACTACATTTCAATATTTGTCATAAACGTTACTTTTGTGGTAGAATTATCCCGAATAATAGCAGTTATTGAAGTAATTCATAAAGTACTATGAACCTTGAACCCAATAGAATCGTCCAGGAAGTGTAGTTTTAAAAAAATTCAACGCAGAACCAGACCTGTGGAAGTCCGCTACAAAATGGCAGCAAAAAAACTACAATTCCCATTCCCCCGGTTTTACAAAATGGTCGCCTCTCGTGGATACAGACATTCCACAGAGGAAAATCTATATATAACATATATATTAACCTATTCCTAAACTAACGTATTGATGATAATATACATTCTAAATGCTGTTGTGACATGTTCATGATGTTTATACTTGAATACGTTTGAAATTAAAGGGGACATGCATTATAAATGGCTTTTTCCTGTATTTAGCATTGATTTATAGCAATAGGGGTTAGTATCAATGGGTCTGTGTCTCTAATTACCATATTGACTCATCAGTCTAGTCTCGAGTTCACGAGATCTTCCCTCACTCAACTAAGCCGTTCTGATTTGACGGTATTCCTGACGTGAATAGACCACTGCACTTCCGCGTTACATTGAAATCACGGAGGAGATAGCGGGGGGAGCAAATGAATGAATGTGGATGAGAGCCTTGATGTAAGTGGCTGCAGCTACGGCTGTGGGGGTGCTAAAGACATGATCGAATAGATTTGTATGCGCCTGAATCTCCTGAACACGGTGCGACCCATTCTAAATCTATCTGAACTTAATCGGCCGAGATAAAGTCCCTTTTCAGCACCTACTCCCCATACGCATGCGCAGATTGCCAACGTATTCTGATGGCACACGACGAGGCGCAAAACCGAGTTAGAATGTTCCATCAGTTCCATCCATCCATCTGGAGACTCAATGAGGTAATTGTAGATGTCGCCATAAGACGCGTCTGGCCATTGAGTGGGATAATTTTTCCATTATCCTGTTAGGCTGAAAGGACACTGGCCGAGTAGGGTATATCTTGCACTGGCCACCGAAGCAGGCACAAGCTCCCCCCTCTGATGGAACGTCCTAACCCGGTTTTGCGCCGCGTCGCGTGCCGTCAGAATACGTTGGCAATCTGCGCATGCGTATGGGTAGTAGGTACTCGTACACCTTACTGTAAATTGTACCTAAAATTGTACCTCATCCCATTTCTGCTTTGCACTAGATAGTACTGTACATTAGTACACTGCATAGTATTGTGTATTGTATATTATATGGTAACTCAGAACATTGTACATATGTCTATACCGAACACTGTGACCTCATTTTTCTTCTTCTAAATTCATGCTATATTATGTTATTATGTTATTTGATACTATCTTGTCTAGCACAGTCTCTGGAGCGTAACAGTAAGAAGCATTTTGTATGAAAGTATTCTGTACTTCTGTATGACAACTATTAAAGAACTTGAACTTGAGAACTTGAACTAGGTGCTGAAAAAGGGACTTTATCTCGGCCGATTAAGTTCCGATTTGGAATGGGTCGCGCCGTGTTCAGGAGACTCAGGCGCATAAAAGTCTATTCGATCATGTCTCTAGCACCCCCACAGCCGTAGCTGCAACCACTTACATAAAGGCTCTCATCCACATTCATTAATTTGCTCCCCCCGCTATCTCCTCCCCGATTTTAGAATCCCGGAAGTGTTGCGGTGGTCTATAGGGTACTGATCTGCAGTAACGCCCCCTCTATGGTTGTAGTGCATAGTGTAACCCGACACTTCCTCAAACTGGTTTTGACAGGCAGAGAACGAGTGAGAGGGAGAGAGATAGAGAGGGAGAGAGAGAGAGAGAGGGACCGGCGGGAGTCGTGGGGCCACGCAGAAGTGTGTGTAAATGTGTGTGCGCCATCTCTCTCCCTCGTCGGACACACACACACACACACAAACTTGACTGCGTGTGTGTCGGGGACGTAGGCATAGTGTAACCCGACACTTCCTCAAACGGGTTTTGACAGGCAGACAACGAGCGAGGAGAGAGAGGGAGAGAGAGAGAGAGAGAGAGGGAGAGGGAGAGAGAGAGAGGGACGGCGGGAGGGACTGTGTAAAAAAAAAACAGAAGTGAAACAGCCTGAAATCCTGAGGCTGGAAAATTATGCTTTTGAGTACTCAATTAGAAATATAAAACAATGATTAAAAAAAATAAAAACGTACAGATGTGTTCAATAGACTCACAGGAATTGTGTAAAGTTGCCCAAATAGTGCAAGGAATAGCAATGCATGTCCCCTTTAAAATTGCTAGTTTTATAGAACAGTCAATATTGATTTATGACCATTATGTCATTTGCCGTCCACCGACGGACCGCACGGGCGGAAGAGGTTAAGTATAACTTCTGGGTACTTTTTACACCCCTGCCAGTTTTCAACCTGGAAATAGCGTGTGAACAACCTACCAAGTCAGATGATGTCGCAAGGTCTAGGAAAATGTTGATACCTGAGTTGATGAGTTGTGACATTATGCCCTTTGACCTGCGCCACTATTGGCTTGTTCTGCCACAACCACGCACAGAACCAAAAGTGGAGAAGAATGGGCTTCAGGGTCCAGCATTCACAGCCATATAGGAGAACGGACTCTACAGTCGCAAAGAAGAAGCTGAGCTTGATTTGTCTGGGGAGGTTGGAGTTCCACACACTGGCCATGCCGACCTGCTAGCGTTTACAAAAAAGCTGGATGAAATGTTACACCAATATGAAATGGAATAATTTTAAAAGTAGTGGTCTAAAGCCTGTTTTAAAAATTATTCCATTTCATATTGGTGTAACATTTCATCCAGCTTTTTTGTAAACGCTAGCAGGTCGGCATGGCCAGTGTGTGGAACTCCAACCTCCCCAGACAAATCAAGCTCAGCTTCTTCTTTGCGACTGTAGAGTCCGTTCTCCTATATGGCTGTGAATGCTGGACCCTGAAGCCCACTCTGCAGAAGTCTCTAGATGCGTGCTACACCACAATGCTGCGTGCAGTACTAAACATCAACCAGAACGAGCCACCTTGAAGCACTGCGCCGACCAGCTGTCCCCAGTGTTTACCAACATCTTCAACACCTCCCTGGAGCTGTGTCAGGTCCCATCGTGCTTCAAGGCCTCAACCATCATCCCCGTCCCAAAGGAGGCCAACGTCACAGGCCTTAATGACTACAGACCGGTCGCCCTGACGTCTGTAGTCATGAAGGTCTTTGAGCACCTTGTCCTGGCCCACCTGAAGTTCATTACAGACCCTCTACTGTACCCCCTGCAGTTTGCGTATAGAGCCAACAGATCCACGGATGATGCTGTGAACATGGCTCTGCACTATGTCCTGGAACACCTGGACACTGCAGGCACCTACGCCAGGATTCTGTTTGTGGACTTCAGCTCGGCCTTCAACACCATCCTTCTGCACATCCTGGAGCATCAGGTGTCCCTGCTGCAGGTGCCAGACTCTACCTGTAAGGGGATTATGGACTTCCTGACAAACAGGACGCAGTGGGTGAAGCTGGGTAAAACATCTCAAATCCCAAGTCAATCAGCACAGGGGATGCGTTCTGTCCCCCCTACTGTTCTCCCTGTACACCAACATCTGCGTCTCACTCCACCCCTTGGTCAAGTTCCTGAAGTTCCTGTTTTACACTCTAATGAAAAGAGTTTATGCACTGTACTTGTCAATGCCGTATTACGTTCCTATGTGTTTTTAACATAAATGGTGATTAAAGTGTATCTGAATCTGAATCTGAGAACGACCATGTTACCAACAAGCTTCTGTATGGAAGGGTTACCAAGGGTTGGTGAGAAAATAGCAGCTAGGAGAATGAGGTTGGCAGGTCACTGGGACACCGGGAGCTTCCAGCACTGTCGGAGCCAACACACAGTCATCGGTCACGAGGGCGTCCCACACTAACGTACCTGAGAGATGCAGGGAAGGTACTGGCGAGCTAGCCAAATACATTGGATTGAGATGACATCTGAGGACGACCTAGAGAGAGCAGGTCCGATGAAAAATTTGCTAACTCCTGAGTTCCACATGAACCATCGAATTAGGGCAACACTTGCACTCACTGAGTAAACATCACAGTCACAAGAGAGACAGAGGGCAAATGAGCTGAGAAATGTCACATTGTGACGTAATTATAGAGATTTAGAATCAATATAATTACTATACTACTATGCAGGGGTGTAAAAAGTACCCAGAAATTATACTTAAGTGAAAGTATGGGTACCGTCTCAAAATCTGACTCAAGTAAAAGTCAAAGTATCTGGCTAAAAACACACTTGAGTAAAAGTCAAAAAGTCCTACTTTTAAATGTACTTAAGTACTAAAAAGTAAAAGTAATTTTTTTTAAAGGGATACACCAGGGGTCTCAAACTCATTCCATCGTGGGCCAAGTTTTCATTTTAACTACACATTGCACCAGGTGAGTTAGTTGAAGAGGTGAGCCAATTAGTGAAATCATCAGCTGGTGTTTAGGCAAGGCTGGAATGAAACCAAGCATACACTCTGCCCACAATGGAATGTGTTCTGCGATAGACAATGCTGAAATGAAAGAACAGAGGACACTTTTTTTGCATTAAAATTATTTAATGCACTTCTCCATTGAAGGTAAACTAACATGGACGGCATTCACATCACAGCATGAATAATATCACAATATTAAAAACAGAATGGTGTATCCTGAATAATATCACAATATTAACCACAGCATACTGGATTATCCTGAATAATATCACAATATTAAAGGCTGAATACTGGAGTACCCTGACTAATATCACAATATTAAAGACAGAATACTGGAGTACCCTGAATAATATCACAATATTAAAGACATAATACTGGAGTACCCTGAATAATATCACAATATTAACCACAGCATAATGTGGATCTGACTGTCTATTCTTTTGATAGCAGGTGTTTAATCAAAGATCCCTGCTTTCTAGTGTTGCACAAGGACCAATCAGCATGGGTATGGGCGGGTTCATTTTCCATTGATGGGGATTTGATTGGCTGTTTACCTGCGGTCGCAGGATTAATAACGTTAACGTTAGTTCGGCCAGATAAAGTACTTTGTACTTTGTAGGTCTGCATTTTAAATGTAAGGAGTAAAAAGTATGTTTTTTTTCTCTGAAATGTAATGGAGTAAAAGTACAAAGTATACAAACCTAATAATACTTGAGTAAAGTACAAATCCCCCAAAACAGTACTTAAGTATTGTAACGAAGTACAATTACTCAAGTACTTTACACCCCTGCTACTATGGACTCAGAGTGAATCACTCACGTTTGGCACTGCAAGCAATACCACTTACCCTTAGCTGCCAAAGGTCTGCCCCCCTGCTGACTTGTTGTACACAAAGTGTAAGTCGCTTTAGATAAAAGCATCAGCTAAATGACTAAATGTAAATGTAAATGTAAAGGAACAGTTTTTTCTCTTCGAGCTGTCCACCATTAACCCTTACAACCCTGCAACTCTTGTACCTCTGTATACAGTATACTCTAACTCTTGCATCACTGCATCCTCAAGTGCAATAATTAAGGCTCTTACAAATATATTGTAAGATGGCTCTTACATAAACTCTGTATCTCCTATACAGCAAGAATATTCTTCCCCTTCTATCCCTTGCAAATACTCTGTATATTCTATTTATTACACTAATATTACTGTGTATACTGTGTATATTATATGTATTACACTTATATTACTGTATACTGTGTATATTATATTTATTATACTCATATTACTGTATAATCTGTATATTCTATTTATTATACTCATATGACTGTATACTCTGTATATTCTATTTATTATACTTATATTACTGTATACTCTGTATATTATATTTATTATACTTATATTACTGTATACTCTGTATATTATATTTATTACACTTCTATTAATCTTATATTACTGTATACTCTGTATATTATATTTATTACACTTATATTACTGTATACTCTGTATATTATATTTATTACACTTATATTACTGTATAGCTACTCTGTATATTCTATTTATTACACTTATATTAATGTATACTTGGAACAGCAGTGACACTTGATGAATGCATACTTAGCAGTCCATTCTTCAAGCTGTGCTGTTTTACCTATTGTAGTATATGTTAGGAGTCTGTTTACACATTATAGGCTAATACAATAATTTAACATTGTGAAAATATGAAACAATAATAGACCACCGCAACACTTCTGGGATTCTGAAATCATGGAGGAGAGAGCGGGGGGAGGAAATGAATGAATGTGGATGAGAGCCTTGACATTAAGGGGTTGTAGATATGGCTGTGGGGGGAGGGAGACATGATCCTATAGACTTTTATAAGCCCGAGTCTCCTGAACACGGAGTGACCAATTCCATGTTGATCGGTACTTTCTCTGCCGCTTAAGCTGCAACCACTTAATTTCAAGGCTCTCATCCACATTCATTAATTTTCTCCCCCCGCTCTCTCCTCCATGTAACGTGGAAGTGCAGTGGTCTATAGGCCTAAATATTGCCCCCACAGTGTCTACTTGGACAAATGTAGTTGATGATACCTGTTCTACAGTTTTAACACAACTTAAACATATTATTGATTTCACACAGACAATGAATTGAAAGCTGCGTGAGAAGGCCTCAAAAAGATGAATGAGGAGCATGTCCAGAATAATGGACAACAAGAGATCCTATTTATTTCCTAAATCTGCTGCATAAAGGACTCGCTTCTGGATATATATTTTCTTTTGACAGGTGAAGGTGGTATACAGTAGGACCTTGAACTGAATGAGTCAGTGTCTGGGATAGATTACAACGTCTAGTGTCAATCTAATGCCCCGGTCATCCTTGAACTTGGAATTTGAAGGTGGAGAAGGAGGGACACTGGCTCATTTACCTGTGTGATTACTCCTTTGCTTTAAGGTCCAGGATATTATCTAGAGCATTATCTAGAGTAATTAATGAATAAGTCATTAAAAGGGATTAAGGGTCAGATTGACTAAAATGGGCAAGATGATGCGCTGGAGTTACTATGTGCTCATTCCAAAATGTACAAAGGCTGCAGTTAATTACACAATTGTGATTTGGCCTGTTGTCATTGCACTGTGTGTCTCTGTCTTACTGACTTGTGTGAGTTGTTGAATGTAGGTATCTGCACCATAATCACAGAGAGCAATCCCTGTACATTCCTTGTAATTGAGTTCACATATGTTGATTCTGATTATGTTAGCCCATTTTCTGCACTTTTGTTCCATTTGTATCTGCCAGTTCATCTCCAGACCACCCTATCCCTCTGATTAAAACAGCTTGGAATCGTGGCCAACTACAATTACGTTGACCATCAAGACCTTAAATTAGACAAATCTTTGCTCAAAGAGTCTTGGGAAGTTTGACATGATCGCTTGCTAAACTAACCTTGGCTGGGAGGGATGTAGTCTGAAAACAATACTTTATTTATGATGTATTGTTTTTATGTTATTCATTAAAAGAATTACATTAAAACAACATTTGAATTGTATTTTTTGCTGTATGTATACAGTATCTGTTACTGTATTGGATCGACAAAGTAGGACAAACCAAGCAAGTGTAAAATACCTAGATCTAAAGCTGGATCTCCCGCATGGAAAGACAGATATCTGCCAGTCAGCCAGCCAAGGGGCAACCTCTCCTGGCCAAGGGACCTATGCTTACTAGGCTTCAGGTAGTGTAGAAGTATTTGTTTCAAAACAGAATATGCAGACTCAGGAATGTCACTCAGAGAGTAAACAGCATGGTATACAGTTTCCTTGTTCTCTAGGTGTCACAGTTTGACGTATTGAACCCAATGTGCAGATAATGAGACTCGGCAGACAGATCTTGTTAAAACCCAGTTTGGGTATATTTAATAAATATAGAATGGTCGGGTATTCAGGCAGGGCTCGATACATGGGGGAAGCACTCGTACAGTCCAGGGGCGAGCGTGGGACAGGAGAGTCAGACAGGCAGGAGTCGATACACGGGAACAGAGTAGTTAGCCAGACAGGGATCAAAACGGGTACAGGATAGTCAGCCAGACAGGGATCAAAACGGGTACAGGATAGTTAGCCAGACAGGGGTCAAAACGGGTACAGGATAGTTAGCCAGACAGGGGTCAAAACGGGTACAGGATAGTTAGCCAGACAGGGGTCAAAACGGGTACAGGATAGTTAGCCAGACAGGGGTCAAAACGGGTACAGGATAGTTAGCCAGACAGGGGTCAAAACGGGTACAGGATAGTTAGCCAGACAGGGGTCAAAACGGGTACAGGATAGTTAGCCAGACAGGGGTCAAAACGGGTACAGGATAGTTAGCCAGACAGGGGTCAAAACGGGTACAGGATAGTCAGCCAGACAGGGGTCAAAACGGGTACAGGGTAGTTAGCCAGACAGGGGTCAAAACGGGTACAGGGTAGTTAGCCAGACAGGGGTCAAAACGGGTACAGGGTAGTTAGCCAGACAGGGGTCAAGAAGGGTACAGGGTAGTTAGCCAGGCAGGGATCAAAACGGGTACAGGATAGTCAGCCAGACAGGGGTCAAAACGGGTACAGGGTAGTCAGCCAGGCAGGGGTCAAAACGGGTACAGGGTAGTTAGCCAGGCAGGGGTCAAAACGGGTACAGGGTAGTCAGCCAGACAGGGGTCAAAACGGGTACAGGGTAGTCAGCCAGGCAGGGGTCAAAACGGGTACAGGTCCTCATACGTTCCGGGAAAAGGCAAGGAGAGATTGTCGGGTAGGCAGGGGTCAGAGCACGTCTTGTTGAGAGCCAGAGAACAGGGTGAAGGGCCAGGTAGGACAGCAGGGAAGTAAAGGAGGACAACAAGGGTTAGACATGGTCGAAGAACAATGGACTAGAGAACAATCAGAGAGAGAGCAGAATAACACGACTAACTGGGAAATCTGGCAGCCTCATGACAGAGAGAGAGAGAGAGAGAGAGAGAGAGAGAGAGAGAGAGAGAGAGAGAGAGAGAGAGAGAGAGAGAGAGAGAGAGAGAGAGAGAGAGAGAGAGAGAGAGAGAGAGAGAGAGAGAGAGAAAGATAAGCCAGGTAGGGACTGTACCACTAGGGAGGAGAATTTATACAGAGATAAGTGAATAAGTCATACAGATGCATTAATAAATTAACATACATGCTAGTGTTTGACATGTGAAGGAGTTCAAGGAGAAATTACTAAGTATGATGCACATAAATAAATGGTGGATAAGAGAATTTCTACTTCAGGTAGGCTAGGGCTACTTTGCATTTATCAAACTCTTCCCATAGCCGGTGGGAGTACGGTTGACATGTCCTGTCCAGACCCTAACATTCTTAAAGGTGCTGTAAGTGGTATTTATTTGTTAAAATAATAGCTCTACATTCTGACAGCCATCACTGATTGTTTGGTCAGTAACGGGTCTCCAATCCATCCTCTCTGCAGTAAACACAAAATACACTTCATCCAATCAGGAGAGAGAACTCCACCAGGGGCGGGGCTAGGGGGTGGCTACTTGGGCTCAAGCCCTGAATGTTTTCTGAAAAGCCCCGAATCTACTTGTAAAAAAAAAAAAAATTGACAATTAATCATTGTTACAATATGTTTGCACCAGATTTAGCAGAAGCTCATTTCCATCTGTAGTCTATCCAGCTGCTAACTGTATTTGAGTGAGTTAAGTCTTGGTGTTATGGTAGTCTCAGACCTAAGCTTTAAATCACAATCAACAAGTTGACAAAAACATAATTCTTCCACCTTAGAAACATAGCTAAAGTACGGCCATTTATAAATCAAAAGGACGCTGAAAACCACATCCATGCCTTTATTTCAAGCCGACTCGACTACTGTAATGCACTCCTTACCGGCCTCCCGAAAAAATACGATGATAACTATTTTATTGCAATGCACTATTGCATTATTTTATTCTATTTTACTAACTATTTTATTGCACTGCACTATTTTACTTTGTATCAGTGATAATCAAACCGTAAACAAAGAGGCCTATTAACACTTTCAGCGCCAGATGGCGCTGTTTACTGTTACTGTTGAAAGGCCAGCGCCTTTTAACATGGGGATACGTGGCTGTGTTTGCAGGCCTAAAGCTATATTATATCTATGGATCTAATAATAAGGTCGATTGTCATTGAGTTTCTTCCGGTCAAGATGCAAAAAACAGATCATTTTTCCATCCATACATTTCCGTTTTATACCGTCGTGAATATGAGTGTAGTTTCCGTAATGGCCGGCAACGTGTATTCTAGTAAACACGTTATTGTTTCTTCCCTGGACTAGCTACTGTTCTCAAATCAAATTTAGATTATCTGTATTATGTTTCATCATGGATGCATGAAGGGGGGGGGGGGGGGGGGGGGGGAGCGCCCCTCCGTGCTTTGATCGCAACCAACGGAACACGCCACACACACACACCACACACACACGCCCCGATCAGCATGAAGGAATTTTTGGATCAACGCAATATGGCATATTGGACCTTGACCAGGATCTGTCCCGAAAAGAATATTCCAATTATCTGATCGCCATTCCAAGTACTGATGTCGTTCAAGGTGCCAACGTAATCCAGCATTGAACATGAACCCGACCCTCGTCGATGCATGCGTTATAAGCGGTTGGCTTGACCGAGTAGTTAGACCCCGCCCGCAGGCCGCAGCTCAGCCCAGACACCAAGCCACATCGCTTCAAATGGAGTGCAATAGCGGCCGCAAGGCGTTAAGCGGCGGTATTGGACTTTTGAGATCTCAGACCCATCCCCAGTGATAACACAGGCTGCCGGCATGTCTTTATGAATGGAAATATCTAATAAAAGAAACAACGATGAAAACCCGACTATACTCTGGTTTTCGGGGGTCCTGGCGCTCAACGTTCGGCGAGTTAACCCTAGATCTTAGATCCTAATATGAAAAACGATGTGATTTAATGTTCTATGTCTTACCTTGACTTTGTCTATTTTGCTGCTATCTATTTTATGCTTTATGTCTGCACTTTATGCATTCCTCTTGATCTGCCAATGTTGTGCTCATTTTAGGCCTGTCTTTTTTTACTGCTGTGAAGCACTTTGAGCTGCAATTCTTGTATGAAAGGTGCTATACAAACACAGTTTATTATTATTATTATTATTATTATTATTATTATTATTATTATTATTATTATTATTATTATTATTATTATTATTATTATTATTATTATTATTATTATTATTATTAATTATTATTATTGTTGTTTGCTTCATTAATTAAAGGGTGTGAATTTAAGTGTTCTCTAGTGCCTTTTGTCCGCTTTAAGGTGGTGGTATAAGTTAAAGGTTGTGGTGTCGAAGAAAAGAAAATCCATGCCCGCGTAAGCCCCGGATCTCCTACAATCCTAAATCCGCCCCTGAACTCCACACACACAAAAAACGGCCTGAGAAAAATATTATTTAAAAAAAATGTATAATAATAAAAACTAGTTTTAAGCAAACATGTGCTTTAAACAGGCAATATAATCTGCCAGTGCAGTAAGCAAATCTGGTTTGGCAAGATCTCTTGGATGGATGAAGTGGAATGGGATACCAGAAATATAATATCTGTATAATTGTATAATTGTATCTGTATAATGTATCTGCATAAATGAGATCTGTTTATATCAGAGCTTAGGGACTGGGAGACCAATGTTTCTGACCAAACACTCTATAGGGAGGTGTAGTCTGACGTCACTGGTTGTTCCACCCGTATAGGGATTTATCATTGGGAAAATGGATTATTGGCTATTGTAACAATTCTGCCGCACGGAAATTTAAAAGCTTTCAATTTCTGCATAAAATGAGTTCCCTTCTATCACTAACATTATTGTTTAAGCATTTTTGGTTGAAATTAATTTTGGCAATTTTTTTTTGATTAATTGCGAATATTTTCATGTTGAGCTATAGATTGTGGATGAATACGCACAGAAAGGTACACCATGCAAATGTTAATGCTTTATTTGTTTTAAACGAGACGATCTAGAAATGGGCAATGGGGAAATGCATTGTGCTCCACAGAGAGTGGAACACGAAAAACGGCAATGACGAAACCACTACACCTCCCTATATCAGTGATGGCAGAATGTAGAGCTATTTAACACTTATTTGAACAATAAAAATACCACTTGCAGCACCTTTAAACAGACAACAGTTTGCATAGTGTCTTGAAATTATGAATACAATGCTGGCTACACTGTGAGGGGAAATACAGATTTTAAAAGCATCCTCTTGCATCTCCATGTTGTCTGTTGGTCAAAGTAAAAACTGACTCCTGTCTGTGATAACAGAGCCACATTACAGGAAAGGGAGGCTAAGACTATACATGTATTAAATGGAGATTAATTATAGAGAGAGACAGCCTCCAGCACGCAGGATCCATATGGCGCTCTTGCACACGACACAGTTTAGCAGCCAGTGATGGCTTCTGGGTTCCTCCGATTACCGCCTAGCTTCACCAAGAAGCCTCACCAAAAGCCAGGGAACACCCCGGCCTGCCTTTTGATTGGCTTTACAACTCTCTTTCACTCCTCCCTCCTCCTCTCTCCAGGCTGTCCAACTCCCAAGGCATCAACATCCCAGATCCTCGGCACCACAACCGTCCTCATGATCACCAACGTCACCGAGGAGGACTATGGGAACTATACCTGTGTGGCACCAACAGACTGGGCATCCAGAATGCTAGCCTCTTCCTCTATAGTGAGTACACTGCTACTACAGTACACACACTGCTACAGTACACTCTACACCTTAGTATTAGGGGCGTAACAATTCATTGTGACAAGTGTGCTACTCAGTGACACTCCACTAGGGGTGTTAAAACATTATTTGAGACATACAATTATTCTCTGTATGATTAATACATGGTTATTTGAAAACAAATTACATTGCCCTTGATTGATTATGAAGATGTTTAATTGCAATGTAAAATTTGTGAAAAAAGCAGAATGTTACAGTTTTTGTTTGCTATGCTGCTTTGTAAGAAACTGTGTCAGAACAAAATGTATACAGTATATATATTTAAATAGCTGTGATAGATGTGGATCTAATTTTTCTTCAGCTCATCCATCTGTTAATTTTTGCTTTTGTCTTGGCAACCTCCCCCAAGCACGATTTTACCATCTTAGCATCAGTCAATGGCTTTTGTACATTTCCTCAAAGCCAAGGCTATCCTCAGTAAACAACCGTTCCTCATTATTTTGCAGTCAGAGAACGAGCAGGAGCTCTGAAACTCTGGGCGATTACACCGGAGGTTAATTTGTCGTGTGTACCAGAATCACGTTTTCCTAAAAATTATTGTTTAGTCTCATAGTTAGATGGTGTCTGACATATTGGTTTTGAACGTGTTGCTTAGAGAATGAAAGCATGCATGCTGTGCCATGTAATCTGTTTGAAAGCATACAGGACAAGGTGCTAACTACTGACTAGGCTAGAGATTAACTGTATCATCTCACTAGTTTCACTTGGAATATGTGCTCATGCTAGGAGGATTTTATTTGAAAGGGTATCTGTGTTAAAGTACAGATGTACCTAATTTATCAGATATCCTTCATCAAACAGACTGGCTTCTTCCTCTGTAGACAGTAGTAGTATATATTCTCTCCCCATCGTATGTATATTCTCTCCCACCACCCACCCCCCCTCCTAATGTACAGTCTCCTCCCCACCGTATGTATATATTCTCTCCCCACCATATGTATATTTCTCTCCCACCCACCCACCCCCTCCTAATGTACAGTCTCCTCCCCATCATATGTATATACTCTGTCAGGATCTATGGGTAACAGTACTGTATATTGGCATATCGTATATGTCACAAATGTAACAGTACTAAATACCTGTATGTCATGTATGTCCCTATGCCATAAATATCATGTATGTTGTGTATGTCATAAATGTCATTATGAATTGAAAATGGGGGACCCTGATGTAAACAAGACAAACGTCTTTTCTCTGGTCTGCATCCCCTTAACAATTGTGTGTATTGAAGCCGTACTGTATTGTACCCATTCTGCAATCTGTTAAATAAGTTTTCATTCATTCATTCATTCATTCATTCATTCATTCATTCATTCATTCATTCAGCTTTACATTTTCTAATTCCCACTGCTAAACAAACCTACACACCTATAGTACAGGACCATTGATGTACGGACCATATGATGAATTGAAAATGGGGGACCCTGATGTAAACAAGACGAAAGTCTTTCTCTGGTCTGCATCCCCTTAACAATTGTGTGTATTGAGCTGTACTGTATTGTACCCATTCTGCAATCTGTTAATAAAATGTTCAATCAATCAATCAATCAATCAATCAATGACGTTAGCAAATATAGAGACAATACCTTAACATGGCCACCAGATGTCACCCAAAGCTCATATATGAAGTCTGCAGTGCCAGCAGCAACCCATGATTTTGCACGTCGGAGCTCCTCTGTAACAACTCTTGATTCACACAATCAAACAAACAGCTAACAAATTCACAAGTCTCAAAGAAAAGCAAATGAGAGAGTGACGTAATACAGAGTGATAAACACACAAACACACAACGTGTTCATTCAGCGCATTTATTACACTGTCTTATTCTCTCCCTTCTTCTGTTTCCTCTCTTCTCTCTCTCTCTCTCTTCTTCTCCTGCAGGACCCGGGACAGGTCGTGACATCAGCGGCTCTGCCTGTGTTTCCCATTCACTGTGGCTCCTGGTGGCCTGTTTCACCTGCCTCTTCTTCAAGTGTTAATACTGCCCTACTCCTCCTCCTCCTCCTCCTCCTCCCTCCCGCTCTCCCTCCTTCTCTCCCAACCAACCGCCGTCCTTGTTGCCACTTTCCTACCATCTGTACCACTCCCCCAGACTTTTTGCATTATGTTATGAGGAAAACCTTGTGTGCTCCCCTACAGCACTACATAGATATTAAGAAAAAGAGAAGGGATATTATTAATAAACGATAAGAAGTTTTAGTAATGAAGAAAAAATCTTGAAACGGGGGAGATGAATAAACATAAGAAACAGTGCTCTTTTTAAAGAAATGTATTGTTATTTTAATTTGTATGTATTTTCTTTTTCTTTCTTTTTCGCTAGCCGTCTTACCGTATTTCTGGGGGGGGTTTAGGGTTGGATTGGATTATGGGGTTTGTTGTATTTTGTCTTCATGGGTGCGAAAAGAGACGTTCCTACCAGCGAGGAGGTCAGAGGTCACCTGTTTCCACTAGAACCACTGAAACATGAAGTAAAAGATCT
>NC_140165.1:205078371-205122292 GCF_963971535.1 Notolepis coatsorum
CACACCATTGGTTGGCCCACTATAGGTGGGAGTGGAGTGTCCGTGTGCGTGCAGCAGGGTGCACAAGTTAGCTAGACTCAACTGTATTCACAGCAGGTAACGTTAGATACAAAAATGGATATTACTACTGTAGCTAAATGACTAAAACCGCCCACTGCTTCCAAATCTATTCCGGACTACTGTGTATCATCTTTTTCTCAGTCTGTGACTGCAGCCACAGGCCTAGTATACACATCGACGAGGATGGACTGCAGCCTACTGGTGACATTACTGGTGCACATGAGTCTTTGTGAATTTGTAATGGAAGAAACAATTGGACAATACAATAAATCAATCAATCAGATTTATTTATAGAGCACATTTAAACATGACACATGTCAACCAAAGTGCTGTACAGAGGGTATATACACATAGATACATCTAGACAACATATAGACAACAATCACATCTCAGTTTTACGGGAGGACACACAAGCAAACGGCATGAGTCAGTGTACATCGGGAAATGCTAATGAGTAGAAGTGGGTTTTGAGTCTATGAAAAGACAGATGAAAAGACAGAACTCTGGAGACGTTTACAGTGTCATCTGTAGGGGAGATGGATGTGCGTTTTGGAGACTAGCAGGTCCATAACTTCATTCGAGCATTGGCTACTTCAAAGGCTAAGGAAAGACAGTTGTATAGACCCACATAGAGCGAAAACAGTTTCAAATGCTCCATCACCAATCAATTCAGTAACCATTCATGGTGAGTTCCATTTTTATTGCGTGTTTGGTGCCCTCAGCATCCACTGGGGTGTTCCCACTGAGTTTATACCTCGTTGGCCGCTTGTGCATTTGTCTGGCGGTGCTGATTATGTAATGTACGTGAAGCCTGGTTTGATATTGTTTGGCTGCACTTTGCACTTTGTGGGCTGGTTGTTGTACATCTCTCTGGTGTTTGTTTGAGTTGTGTGAAGTAGGCTATCTGCCGTGATGCCTCCATCCTGTAAGTGCACCTGTTGTGGTGCGACCTCTCCTGTTTAATGTAGGCCTACTTATACCCAGTGGTGCAGTGGCAAATTGACAGTAGGTCAAACGCTCCACGCGCGTGCGCGCGCATGCACAGTTTTTTTTTGGCTGCTCTCGTCCTGCAGCTGGATACTATTGCCTCACAGCGCGGCCGTCAGCGCGCGGCCCAGAGAGCGCCGCTGGCTCTGCGGCTCTGCAGCTGCATGCTTCTCCGGGAGTCCGGTTGGATAATGCCATGTAAAAAGCGATTGCGCGTACTTCAGCCTCAGTGAGCGAGGTATAACGCCGTTATACCGAGTTATACCAGCACTGCACCACTGCTATACCGTTGTTTTGTAAAAGCTCGTAAGTGTGCCCGGTTGGTGACAATTTCTCTTGTCTTTCTCTTTGTAGTTTCCCCCATGAAAATACAACCCCCACTAAGATTTGGTTCCCGGGTCTGAAAATTACACCATTCTCTCTCTCTCTCTCTCTCTCTCTCTCTCTCTCTCTCTCTCTCTCTCTCTCTCTCTCTCTCTCTCTCTCTCTCTATCTCCCCTCTCCTGAGTGCGGAGATCCTCGGATCTGGAGAGGAGATGAAGTTATGAATGAATGATTAATTGATCTGTTATTTGATAGCCTGTTTTCATACTGGCAAACAATACACACTGGTTTGAATAAACACATTGACAGTTTTTTAGTTGAAAGAAGGAATTAAAGGCGTGGTCTAAAAAGGAGCCGCTCCAGCTATGTGCGTGTGGCCGTGATTTGTGAGCCGTGATTTGTGAGCATGCATGTCAATCATCAGGGCCTCGTGGACCCCCCCCCCCCCTCCCTGCGATGGATCTGGTCTACACAGCCATATACTAAACTCAGACTCAGTATTAGCTGCACAGCGAGCTATATTCACACTTGATTATCGTCTTTCTTGGATGCACCTGAATTGTTGCCGTTGGAACACAGGAATCAGAGACGCATCATTAGTAGAATAGAGTGGGCAGTACTAAGCTAAGCTACCAAGAAGAAACGATAAGGACTCGACACATGTACTGTTTGATATCCTCATTTAGCAGCTTGGAAACCTGTCATCTTTATTCCCCCAAAAATAAGAGTTTTTTTTTCTCCCCCTTTTGCAGCAGACTCTTAGTAAGCTAAACAGATACAGATACTGAGGACGCGTAGTGTACATAGTAAAACATTTTGTATTTCTCAAGGAATAAAAAGATAAACCTGTTTCACCAACGTAACAGGAGGAATCGCAGTGATTGTTACGGTGTATGTTGCTTGTATGATGACGATGACGATGATGATGACGATGATGATGGTGATGATGACCATGACCAATCAGACATAATACAGTGCAGTTCCTCTCCTCTCCTGTAGGCAAACTGCACTGCATTTACCTACATATAATGCCACCATATAACATCTGCTTTTTAGTTTTAAGGTATCAATGAAATACCGCAACTTCTATACTGCTGGAGTTTGGATAGAAATGTATGACACCAATGAATGACTTGCTTTTTCTTCCTAAACAAATGATTAAAAAAAAAAGGTATGTGTGTTTTCATATGAGATAATTATGGGAACTTCATAATATATGGAGTTGTTTTTTTCTTCTGTTACCTCTTTCTTTCAATCAGTTTAATGGTGTGTATATATACTTGAATCCAATGTCCGTATATATATAAAAAAAAAAAAAACAAAAAAAAAAACGACAACATTTAATATGTGTCCATGTTTCTAAATAGATTAGTAATTTGTTGAAGATGATAAACTTGTAGATCTCCTGCGGCGCAGCTCGGCCCATGTGTCCACGCCCTGCAGAACAAAGACCACTAGAGGATAATGTTTTTAAAAGAAAGAAAAGGGGGTTTATTATGAATAAAGTCATTTTTGTGCGGTTATTGTATACCTAACTTCCAGACGACAGGAGAGCAGCTTCATATGGGAATGGAATGGACTGTAACAGCTGGAGGAATGGAAGCTCCTCAGCACCCGGGATACCATACAAGAACGGCCATGAGTTGAACGGCAAAATGGATATTAAAATGCTCCATCCCTGAATTGACCAATCTCAAGCCCTGCCCTCTTTTATTGATGTCTCCAATCGCAACTGTTGCTTTCCTCGGACAAACAAAGTTGTCAATTGTTCCACCAAGGCTGTGGTGCCGATGGGCCTCTCGTCATACAACTCCATTGTGTAACACTATTCCAGAGAAAACAGCCTCAGCTAGGCCTGTATTCACCAAGCATCTTAGAATGGCGTTCTGATGTTGAGGCCATAACTTGTTTGTGCAAATTCTTACACCCGAATCAGGTTTTAATTCAGATTCAGACCTTCTAGCAATGCTAGAATATAAACCTCAATTTGGTGTGAGAGCTCACACAAACACTTTATGGCTCTGGTTTCTAGCTTTAGGAAAGAATGGTATCCAAATACTGACTAAACTGTCCTGGAGCACATGAATTACACGTGTGAATTCTTAAAATGGGTGGAATTCCCCTTTAATAGTTCACCTTATTACCTGAGTAACAAAACCTGATCCTACCATAGGTCAGTGTGTTATCATGTACTGTTAAAGGCTTGCCAGGAAACCAGAGGGGCCAATACTGTTTGCACTACATACCACATGCAAGTAAAGCATTTCTTCATTCAAATGATGTAACTCTTTCCATGTACAGCGCTGACATTATTGTTTGGGTGAAGATTAAGCTGAGACAGTACAGTACTGTAAAACATGTGAAAAAATATATATTATAATAATAATAAAAAAAACACCATCATCGTCGTACAAAGACTTTTTCCCACTGTTTCCATAGTAACGTTAACTGCTTCTATGACTTTTTGACTTAGTAGTTGTTGGTAGTGACATCTTATCCAGTCGGATTTCCATGTGGATGAAACAGTATTTTGTAAGTGCTGCTGTCCTGACACTGGTCCAGGTTCCAGTTTCATCTGTATTGAGGCATAAACGAGGACACCTCTGGCTCCTCAGAATGCCCCTTGAACCACCCCGCCCCCCTGAAACAAACAATTACCCATTCCTATAGTAATACACAAGTCACTGATGATTGTCTTTAAAAAAAAAGAGCCCCACTAGCCCATACTTGTTGAAAGGATGTGTTGAAATAAAACAATATTTGTTGTGCATAATTAAGCACATAATGGGCATGTTGAAAAACAGCATTATACTAGCAACACTGTTTTAAGCTAGGCTGAGTTTCTTTTTTTAACGCACCTGGTTGTGTTTAGCTAAGGACTCTTCTTGTGTTATTTCAACATATTTCTCTTTTTAATAGTGCAATTAATCAGCCATCGTAATCCTCTCACTTTAATAAGAAACGCATGATGACTCAACAGTCAGTATACATTTAGCTGGGAGTATGTCATCATATCAACTATGTTATCTGCAATGAATGTGAATGGGGAAATGTGCACAGTATTACACCTCTACTAGTCTGTCGTACTACTGTATGTCTCACAACCAAACCCCAGGGCAGAGTGGGGCTGGCCTTGGCACGGATTGGCAGACTCTCACCCAATCCAAAGTTGTTCCCCTCACTGAGTGCCAATCACTGTAAAGTATTTGAAAGACAATTTACAGAAGCATAAGCTACTCTCTGAAATAAACACTGGACTGTATCTATACCCTCACCACCTGGTACTGGTAAAAACAAATACGAAGTAATTATTTTATGATGGATAATAAATATCTTGTTAACATATATTTCCTCACTAGTTCCTTGGCAGTTATACATTATTTGCACTCTCTAAAGCAAGAGTTATTTGCAACAACCATTCAACACAGGTGTGATTCATAAATTATTAGCAGAGGGAATGAACAACTACTTGCTATTAATCGCAATTTGAGACCAACAGCAAGCCTATGCACACACTGTAAACAAAATAAAAAATAAAAGTAGTTTTCAACTAGCTTTTTGCATTGGCTTTTTTTGTTGTTGAATCAACTAATTGGTGAGTCAATATAAAATTGTTTCTTTAATAGTTGTCATACAGAAGTACAGAATACTTTTATACTTTTATAATATCACTTCTATTCATTAGTTGATTCAACAAAACAAAAATAGAACAAAAAAGCTTTTTCTAATTGAACCAAATTAATATGAGTGATATGAACTTTAAAGTTTACATTCTCTCTCTTCTATTTAGTTGATTCAACAACAAAAGGTAACTTGAGACGACTCATCCTGTAAGTTAAAGACAACCTTTGATTTATTTACAGTGCACAGCAACAAACCCCTGTGGACACCAGACTGCCACTGCCACACCACCACCACCAATTTTGCTCTCATGTCATGCTCAGGTTGGGATTCCTTTCCACCCACCTGAGCGTGACGTAAGAACAAAATTGCTGCCGTGTGAATATATTGTGCATTGCCACAAAACATTGCCATTGCACAAACTGTATAAAACTGGCTAATGTGTGTGCGCGTGTGTTTGGTCACCCGGTTTAGTATGTTGCTACATCATATATTGTACATGAGGAATGAAACCAGACATTTAAGTTAGCCACTTTCCACAAAGCTAAATTATGGTTATGATTGACTTATATCAAGCCCTGCCCCTTTTCTTGATCCTCAAATCGTAGTTGTGATTAGAGGTGTTATGGTTTGTAACCGACCCCAATCGCACAACACAAGACAGGTATGAGAGTAAGCCAAAACAGGGCATTTATTTATTACATAACAAAAAGCGGCACAGTCCCTTTAAGGGAGAACACAAAAACACTAGAGTCAAGGACATATGGAAAATGCGGCACTGTGCCTTTAAGAGGCGAACAGGCTAAGGGACTAAGGCTAAGGGACAGGGCCAGGGCTAAATGTCAAGGACCAGGACCAGGGGCACTGGAGAGGGGGACAGGGACAGAGGCCCGGAGAGGCGGGCTGGAGACAGGGACAGAGAACAGGGTTAAGGCCTTGGACAGGGCGAGGGCCCGAGCTGCTTACAGGGATGAGGACAGGGTTCCGACGGCGGAGGCCTGGCAAGGGGACAGGGGCCCGACGGCGGAGGCCTGGCACGGGGCCAGGGGCCCGACGGCGGAGGCCTGGCACGGGGACAGGGGCCCGACGGCGGGGGCCTGGCACGGAGATCCTCTTCGTCCCTACTCGGATGCTGCAGACGGGCAGCGCAGAACACAGGGGTCCCAGGGGACCGGGGCGAAGAGATGCCATCGTCCCGTGGAAAATAGGGAGCGATGACGCGCCGGCTTGACGTCTGGAGTGGGAACACTGGAAAACCTCCCGTAGAGAATTAGAGAGCGAAGACGGCGTCCCACTCCAGGCAAACGGCGACATGTGGTGATGGCTGGGCCGTCGTCTCACGCCGGAGACGCGGCAGGTGATGGTGACGTACAGAATGGTAACGTACAGAACTCCATGAACACTGAACACAGATACAGATACAGAGTCCAGAACACAGAATCCAGAACACAAAACGACCCGAAAAGGACTGGAGGGGAGTCTGCAACCTATGTACTCTCCCGAGGTGATTGCAAACTCCCAACAGGTGCGTGAAGGTAGAGGATCAAGGATGTCCAAGGGTGGGGGCTGGTGAAGAGTAGAGGAGAGTAAATCATCGCAAGGGTGGGGGCTGGTGAAGAGTAGAGGAGAGTAGACAGGGAAAACACAGGAAAAAGGTCCAGGGACAGGCGAATCCTCACAAGAAGATCAATAAAAGAGGGCAGGGTTTGAGATACGTCAATTGTAACCCTCTATTTCATATTTTTTGTGTCTTCACAGATGTGTATAAGATGTTTCTAGAATATTCTTAAGTTGAAGTCCATCCAGAGATCCTGTTGAGGTTCTATACAATTTAACACAACAAAAGCTTTGTCAGGAAATCCTGATTCTATAAAGAGGAATCATACCGTCAAGGAATATGACACAAAAATGTCCTATTTATTTTATATTTACTTCATTTTTCAGTAAAAAAAAAATTTGCGGTCAGTTTAAAAATATATATATATATATATATATAAAATTAAAATAATAATGATCCGTTGGGGACAAGCCCCGACGCGGGGAATATAGAGGAGAATACACAGGGACCAAGGACAACTGGCCCCGAGATGGAGACAATAGATGACAACATAACAGGAACATCAGAAAAAAGTACCGTGAAGGAAAAAGCAGGCGATTTTGAGAAGATAATAGCAAAAACATCCATCGGATCCCTCACTGCTCCAATAACATCAACTGACACAAGCAGTTCAGTTGCACAGCCCGACTTCAACTCTCTGACTATCCTGATAAAAGAACAGATGGTCGCTTTCAAAGCACACGTAGAAGAACAGATGGTCGCTTCCAAAGCACACGTTGAACACATCGATACTAAATTCGAAGAGGTTATGAGAGCGGTCGCTTTGCAGTCCGTGCGAATCACGACAGTGGAGATTTCGGTGACAGAAAACACAAAAGCAGTCAAAGCGAACGAAGGTGGCTTGACAGAGATGGGAGAAGAGATGGAAAGAGCTAAAGAGGAATATCGGAGGGAAATAAAATTGCTTAAAAACGAAGCGATGGAGAGGCAACTAGAAACCCAACGTTACCACAGGCGGAATAACATCCGCATTGTGGGGCTTGATGAAGCAGTGAACTGCGAAGACATCAACTTTCCAAAAGAGTTATCAACGATTTTGGAAAACACCGATCCAAACAAAGTGCCAGAAGTGGAACAAGTTTACAGAATCGGTTCCCAGGGGCAAAGTATCAACGGGCCGAGAGTCATCATTGTCACTCTGCGGAAAACTACAACAAGGGATGACATCATCAAATATGCTCGCAACCAACGTGGGAAGCTGAAGTATGGTGATAAACCAATATTTATCTACGAAGATTTGAGCAGAGAGGCCATCATCCGACGTCAACCATACAAAGATGTGATGCAAAAGCTGTACAAAGCCGGCTACAAGCCAAGGCTAGCATATCCGGCGCTGTTATCATTCTTGGGCAATAACGGCCGCAGGTCAGGTCCATATACACCTTTTGAAGCTGAGGATTTCCTGAATCAAAATGTAGCAAATAACCCAAAGCATGACGAAAATGCCGGAATCAGTTAAGCCTCTCTCTAAATATATACCAGTGTTGGAATGACATTGTTGTGTTCATCAAAGTAGCAAACGATATGCAAGTCGTCTATAACAAAGTGTACTGTGTATAATACGATTCATAATACATTATAATTTCAGTCTCTGTCTCTGAGGGGACAAATAAATATCAATGCAAAAAGATCTATCTGGAATATTCTGGGTTTATCGCTCAAATGCCCTGGGTCTCTTAGATCATTCTGGAATGTAAAATAGTCTAGGCACTAGTATATTCTACAACCTTCTAGAATATAAGGCACCATGACAACGAAGCATACAACTCTAACAATAACATTCGGTGTGCATACACATAGCAGATAATAAATTAAATGAAGTGCAATCAGTCCTTAATAATACTTTAAAATTAACCACACATAAACGTATGAGCACAGCAAGGTTATTCTAACAATTTAAGTAATCACTCCATTAAAGGCACATTGAAGCGCTAAAAGGCGCTGCTTTTCTATCTTATCTAATCAGTTAAATCGGTTCTAGTGGCTTCTCCACGTTGATAATTATTTATCTCTTATTCCTTATCTATATCTTTCCATTGATTTTTATATATTTTTTAAATATATTTTAACTTACATTGTTCTTTTCCAATGTTCTTCACATTAAGGTGTCAATATTACTCTATATTTTTTAAATATATTTTAACTTACATTATTCTTTTCCAATGTTCTTCACATTAAGGTGTCAATATTGCTCTACAATCTTTTCCTTTTTTTTTTCCCCACACGTTGGTGGAGGGTTCAAAGGAATATGTCGATAAAGGTTTATTCTCTTTTTTTTATTTTATTTTTTATTTTTATCTTTAGGTTATTTATCACAATACTTCATTACAGTAAGGGAAGGTGCAAGACCAAAAGCGACATTCTATTGCAATAGAATGGAAATGTTAGATCCTATGGCAATGAGCATAGGAAAATTAGGATTACAATGCTCAGTTTGGGCAATCCGGTGGACCATGGGAGAAAGTCAATCGCGGAGGATGTGTTCTTGGAACACAGGCATGTTCGACTTTCTGGGTGAGGGGAAAATAGGGGATTTTTATTTGTATATATATATGTTTTTAAGCTCAGCTCTCAACGGGACCTCATTAATTGGATGTGCATCTATTGTAGCTTCATACTCCAGAAACATTACCAAAAACTACACGAAAACATGCATAGACTATGGCTAGTTTGAATATAATGGTATGGAACACCGGTGGGATAAACAAACAACACAAGCGCAAAAGCGTGCTTACACTGATGAAAAAAGAACATGTGGACGTGTCTCTATTAAGCGAAACGCACATTTTAGAGGGAGACATAAATACGTTAGCGGATAACATATACCATAATATTAGTCACTCTTCTTTTGCTACGAGACCTAGAGGGGTAGCCATAGTCGTCAGACGCAAATTAAATATCGAATTGAAAGGGGTATGGTCGGATGCTGAGGGGCGCATAACTATAGCTAGGATTATACACAATAACAGGAAAATTGCATTGGCAGCGGTATATGCCCCGAATTTGTACGAAGTGGGTTTCTTCACTTCACTAACAGGAGAAATGTTAAACCATCCCGAGTACTCATATATAATAGGTGCGGATTTTAATGCCATTTGGAACCCAAGGATGGACAAAACTTACCTTTCCTTCTCCAGCGAACAAAAGAATTCATCTAAAGCATTAAAAGATTGGTCGAAATCAACAGGAGTAACTGATTTATGGCGTTCACTTAACCCCATGACCCGCAAGTACTCCTGTCGTTCGGCGAGACACAACACACTATCCAGAATTGATTACGTCTTTGCATCCCCGAGAATATTTGATAAATATGAAGTGGAAATGACACCCAATGCGCTATCAGATCACTGCTACTTAATCCTGAAAGCAACATTTGGTACACTATCTACCCGGGCCCCAAGATGGCGTTTTAATTCGATGCTGCTTAACAACAAGGAATTCATTACACAAATTAAAGAAGCTCTCACAGTATTCCTACAAGATAATGCTAACTCGGTGCAAGATCCCAGAATATTATGGATGTCGGTAAAGAATATGATCAAGGATTTCTCGGATAGATTTACCTCCATATTGCGCAAAAATCAAAACACAAAACTGTCTGAAATGGAAACGCTTTACTCAACGCTTTTTAATTCTTTAAAATACAACAACTCTACTAGACTAGATAACCAAGTTAACATTCTAAAGACAGAGATCAAAGCAATGTACAGACAAAAATCGGAATTGCAAATACGCAGCACTAGACAACAGCAGTACTTCCAAGGTTCTAAACCTAGTCACCTATTAGCCATGCGACTAAGAATTAATGCAAAATTTGCAGATATAACTGCCATTAGGAAACAACAAGCTCTAGTAACAGAACCCAAAATAATAAACGATACATTCAAAGAATTCTACTCCGATTTATATAACTCAGAAACGACCTTTGATCAAGACAAATTAGACACATATCTTAATCAAATTACTCTCCCTAAACTTACGGATGAAGACGCTAAACAGTTAGAAGTACCGATCACATTAGAAGAACTCAAGAAGGCCATATCCGGAATGAAAAACGGCAAAGCTCCGGGAATTGACGGTATCCCATCAGAAATGTACATTTCTTGCTGGGACATATTTGGACCCTTATTACTAAATATGATCTTATACTCAGTCAAAGAGGGAAGCTTCATTGAACACCAAAATACCGCACTCATTTCAGTTCTTCACAAAAAAGACAAAGACCCCACTGAGTGCGGTAGTTACCGTCCTTTAAGCCTCCTCGGAACCGATGTCAAACTGTACTCTAAGATATTAGCCATCAGATTGCAAAAGCATATGACGTCTTTAGTTCATCCGGACCAAACAGGCTTCATAAAAGGTCGCCTGATCAATGATAACATAAGGCGAATACTGCACGTACTAGATACAGACAAAGAGGACATCACACCTAAGGCGATACTATCCCTGGATGCTATGAAAGCATTTGACAGGTTGGAATGGTCGTTTCTATGGGCAGTATTGGAAAGGATGGGGTTAGGAAAAGGTTTCATTGATATGATTAAAGTACTATACAAGGACCCATCGGCCAGGATTACAACAGGCACATTCATCTCCGATATCTTTCCGGTATCACGCTCAGCCAGACAAGGTTGCCCTCTTAGTCCCGGACTATTCGATCTATCATTAGAACCTTTAGCACAATTTATAAGACAATCCCAACACATAGAACCAATAGTAATCAAGGGCACACATCATAAAATTAGTTTATATGCGGACGACGTAATATTGTTCATGCAAAACCCCAACAACACATTGCCGCTTATACTCAAGTTGATAGAGAACTTTGGTGATTTATCGGGATTTAAAATAAATTGGCCTAAGTCGGCTTTTCTTCCTCTTAACACCAGTGCAAAAAAAGAGACAACCCTCCCAGGTGCGATACCCATGGTCAAACATTTCAGATGCTTGGGTGTGGAAATATTTCCCACCATAAGACAAACGGTGAAGCACAATTACACAAAAATACAGAACAAAATCAAGGACGACCTGGACAGGTGGGCAAAACTTAAAAACTCAGTACAGGCAAGGGTATCAATAGTTAAGATGGATGTATTACCAAGAATCAATTTCTTCAGCTCAATGCTTCCGTTACCTCCTCCAGAGGGCTACTGGAAAAGATTACAAACCTCCACATACAAATTTATTTGGAATAACAAACCACCTCGCATAAAAAGATCCACCGCACAGAGAAATAAAGCAGACGGTGGCATGGCAGTCCCAGATTTTTTACAATATTTTAATGCCTTCACATTAAGACCATTGAAGAAGATATGGTTTGACCCCGAGGCTTTGGTATCTTGGAGAAAATTAGAAGAAAACATAGTAGCCCCACAGAGATTGAAAGACATAGCATACACTAAACTTTCAATCAAGCATTGTGAGCGAGAATTTGGCCCAATAATAACCCATGCAATCAGGACATGGCGGGAAACACAAAGGAAATTTCCTAACCCTCAAGTATGGCATAATCACACTCCCATATTCAATAACAATGCTCTCTTAATGGGAAAACGACCTATAAGATTCCCTATATGGGAAGAAAGAGGCATACACTCATTAGGGGATATTTTTAATAACAAGGGCCTCTGTAGTTATGTCGAAATATGCATAAAGTTTAACCTCACCGAGTCCACATGGCTTTTTTACATACAGTTACGACTTTGTATGAGATCTCACGGTGTTCCATTACACATACCAATTGAACACCACAGATACCACAAATTTTTCTATGAAAGAGATACATTGGGAGGTTTTGTATCAGGTTTTTATTATCAATTACTAACGTCCTCGTATGAAACCCTTCAACTAGACAATGTCTGGAGGAGGGATATACCAGACCTGGAAAATGACTTTGATTGGCAAGGAGCCTGGGCAAATGTCCGACTTACATCAAGGAACCCGGATCATCAACAAATCAATCTGAACTATATTCACAGGACATACTTGACTCCTATAAGGCTGTGCAAAATGGGGCTTATACAAGACTCCAAATGCTCCCAATGTACAAATGGGGACGAAGGAACATTTATGCACATGTATTGGGACTGCCCACCAGTTAAGGCATTCTGGAAAGATGTGTCCCAACAATTATCAATACTCGTATTTTGGAATATACCTGTACACCCCGCGGTATTGCTATTGAATGATGTTTTTGAGTTTGCAGTGAATCCACAACTAAAAAGATTGGTTTTATCGGGTATCACAGTAGCTAAAAAACTGATCGCATCACGTTGGTTTCAACCGGAAAAAATGTGCCGGAAAGTGTGGTTTCTTACATATCTCGATGTGATATATCAAGAAATATCTACAGCAAGAATTCTGGGGCTCAATGAATCCAAAATGTCAATGTGGTTAGAAGTGGTGGAGAGAATAAAAGCTAGCCTATAATGGTGGTGTCTGGTTAGGAGTGAGGGATAATGGAGGTACTATCCAAGAGGGGGTCCGGGAGGGGGGGGTTTGAGCTGGAGCATATGTGTGTAGGGTTTTAGAAAATAGGTATTAGGGGTATATTATATACTAACATTTATATAATTGTAACTTCGCTGGATATACACTGTATACGGTTAAAATGTTATTATTGACTATTTTTGTTTTATCCTGTTTCTGTACTTGCATATATTTTAACCACCTTTACTGAAAGTTTCATTATACATTGTGTGTTGAGTACTGACTTTTAATAAGTTTTGTTTTGCAATAATAAAAAAAAAAAAAAAAAAAAAAAAAAAATTAAAATAATAAAGGTGTCTGATAAAGTGTTCATAACGCTAAATAAAGTAGTTTGAATTCAATGTTCTGTATTTGAATGTGGGTTGAGATGTTGGGCGAGTAACCGTTTTATTTTGGAGAAAGCTTGAAACACCATGTAACATGAAAATAAAATTATATATGTAGTGTTATATTCTCTTTTTGGGAGATTTCTGTCTGACGAATTGAGTGGTTAACACTTCTTTTCCCACCTGAGAGCATCAGCGTATTTAGACCACTATCACTGGGGCACGTGCCCCAGTGTTGATCAGCTGTGCCCCAGTGATCCAGTTGATCAGGACTGCTGTTAATACTTCACTTTGAAATATTATAGTGAAATATTTTGCACTGTTGTCGCATTTATCTTGTTGAAATCCTCCAACAGGCTCTTTTTTGTAAGTTGACTGGTTTGCACACCCCTATTACAGCTAATACATGGTACATCCCAGCAGTCAGCTGGCCTCGCACAGTTCACAGGTATATCACACAGTGCTGCGGTCGCATTCTGTCATGATGGCAACCCCGCCAGCTAAGAAAGTTAAAGCAAAAGAAATGCGGGCATTCCAGCCCTCGTGGACAGACTACTACGGGTTTGTGTGTCAGAAGGACCGTGCTGTGTGTACTTATGTTGAAGGCTTGCCAAACAAAGAGACAATCAAATCAAGGATAAAAGATATCCCCATGTCAGCTCGAAGTGTCGAGCGACGCATCAACGAAATGTCCGAAAATATCAGAGAACAGCAAACAGCTGGATTAAAAGATGCTCCGGTGTGCAGCTTAAAGGGACCAAGTAAGCAAAACAGTGCCAGGGATCTCAGGTACTGTAGGCTGCGGCAGCTGTTTATTTTCCTACACATGGCGTGTTAACTTGAACGTCTTTCTCTCTCTCTCTCTCTCTCTCTCTCTCTCTCTCTCTCTCTCTCTCTCTCTCTCTCTCTCTCTCCCTCTCTCTCTCCCTCTCTCTCCTCTCCCTCTCTCTCTCCTCTCCCTCTCTCCTCTCCTCTCTCTCTCTCTCTCTCTCTCTCTCTCTCTCTCTCTCTCTCTCTCTCTCTCTCTCTCTCTCTCTCTCTCTCTCTCTCTCTCTCTCTCTCTCTCTCTCTCTCCTCTCCTCTCCTCTCCTCTCCTCTCCTCTCCTCTCTCTCTCTCTCTCTCTCTCCTCTCTCTCTCTCTCCTCTCCTCTCTCTCTCTCTGGCCTTGCTCCGGTGGAGGGATTGGAGGAGGGTGTGCCATCATGTTAACGCAGCCTCAGTTAAACCTTGCGACGACTGAGTTCTGGTCATGTGACACTACACATTTAATTGAGACCCTTTATTATTTCAATTTAGCTGGAAATACATTGATACATCATTCAGTAACATTTTCAGAGCCTTATAACAAAAACATTATTACGGTCACCATTGTGACCAGTGGGATTATTTTTACTCAAAATGTGAGTATTACCAAATCACCTTGTGTTCTTAAAACAATGACAATAAACATAGTTTTATTAGGTTGAAATAATGTGGTTGTGTACTTATTTTTTCTGTTAACTTATTATGGTTTGAAAACTGAAAACCAAACAAAATGTGCTATATATAGCCTACCGTCTGCGTCGAATATGAAATAAAGGCATCTAAATGATAATTTTTTTCTTTAAAAACAAGCTCAATCAAAAGATTCTACATGATTCCAAACTAGTGAAGAAAATGACTTTAGGAAAAACAAAGGCAGAGGCTCTGGTCCTTGCTCCAAAGGCAGTGAGTGATGTTCTCAAGGCCTTAACATCAGACAAACCCCTCCCATTCTCCATACAGATGGATGCATCTAACCTGAATATCTGAATATCAGGAAGGCAGCAGGTCCAGACGGCATCCCCGGCCGCGTCCTAAAAGTCTGTGCCGACCAACTGGCCCCAGTATTCACTGACATATTTAACCTGTCCTTAGAACAGGCTGTCATCCCCACCTGCCTGAAGAAGTCCACTATTATCCCTGTACCCAAAAAATCCAAGCCTGCTTGCCTCAACGACTACCGCCCTGTAGCTCTCACCTCCATAGCCATGAAGTGCTTCGAGAAGCTAGTAAAGGGCTACATCTGCTCCTCCCTCCCCATCAACATGGACCCCCTGCAATTTGCATACCGCCCCAACAGGTCCACGGAGGACGCCATATCCCATGTGCTGCACACAGCAGCATCACACCTGGACAAGAGGCAGGGGAACTATGTGAGAATGCTATTCATCGACTACAGCTCGGCATTCAATACCATAGTCCCCTCCATACTCATAGCCAAGCTCAGGGACCTGGGCTTGGGCTATGACCTCTGCCAGTGGGTCTTGGACTTCCTGACTGGCAGACCCCAGGTGGTGAGAGCAGGCAACTGCACCTCCTCATCCATCACCCTCAACATAGGGGCCCCCCAGGGCTGTGTTCTGAGTCCCCTCCTCTACTCCCTGTACACACACGACTGTGTGGCTCAGCGGAGTAGCAATACAATCGTCAAATTTGCTGACGACACAGTGGTGGTGGGCCTGATCTCTGCCAACGACGAGAGGGCCTACCTGGAAGAGGTCAAGGTCCTGGCGGGATGGTGCCAGGAAAACAGCCTCTCCCTGAACGTCAGCAAAACAAAGGAGATGATTGTGGACTTCAGGAGGTCGGGGGTCAAGGACTACAGCCCCCTCAGCATCGACGGGGCACCGGTTGAGAGAGTCAACAGCTTCAAGTACCTCGGAGCCTACATATCCGAGGACTTGACATGGACCACACACATTAACAGTGTGGTGAAGAAGGCACGACAACGCCTCTACTTCCTCAGGCGCCTAAGGAAGTTCCAAGTCAGCCAGAAGATCCTTAAGAACTTCTACTCATGTACAATAGAGAGCATCTTGACCGGCAACATCACCTCCTGGTTTGGGAATAGCACTGCAAAAGACCAAAGCAGACTACAAAGAGTGACACGTTCAGCCGAACGCACAATTGGAGGGGGGCTCCCCACCCTCCAGAACATTTACTACAAGCGTTGCAAGGGGAAGGCTAAGAGAATTATTAAGGACTCGAGCCACCCGAACAACTGCCTCTTTGAACTGCTGCCGTCAGGCAAGCGATACAGGAGTCTCAAGGCGAGCACAGAAAGACTCAGAAGTAGCTTCTATCCCCAGGCCATCAGGCTGCTAAACGAACAATGAATGAACACTACACAACAACAACCACCAAACACACATAGCACACACATCCACACGCACACACTCACTTTAAACAAACACACTGTAGCACCCACTCCACACACTTTATAGCACACACCCACTTTAAACAAACACACTGTAGCACCCACTCCCCACACTTTATATTTATGGATGAAGGATTGCACTACAACTCGTACACCTTACTGTAAATTGTACCTAAAATTGTACCTCATCCCATTTCTGCTTTGCACTAGATAGTACTGTACATTAGTACACTGCATAGTATTGTGTATTGTATATTATATGGTAACTCAGAACATTGTACATATGTCTATACCGAACACTGTGACCTCATTTTCTTCTTCTAAATTCATGCTATATTATGTTATTATGTTATTTGATACTATCTTGTCTAGCACAGTCTCTGGAGCGTAACAGTAAGAAGCATTTTGTATGAAAGTATTCTGTACTTCTGTATGACAACTATTAAAGAACTTGAACTTGAACTTGAACTAACCTAACCCTAACCCTAAAACCGAAATAAAGTTAAAAATAAAATAGTTACAAAATCTTCCAATTTTCGCCCAAAAACCGGGGAAAATCGGCAAAAAAAAACCCTGTCACATATCTTGGTGCCCCCCTGTGCCCCAGTATAGTGCTTGGTCTAGATACGCCCCTGCCTGAGAGGTAAGTCTTGTGTAAGCACTAGCATAAAAAGATATACATGCATATATACTGTAGATATATCATGTGACTATGACATATTAAATGTTTTTTTTTTACACTATATTGCTTCCTCTATGCTCGCCTGAATCCCAATACAGTTTAGTCTGGTTATCCTACTGTATACGGTCATAAATCCAAAGTGCAGTCTGAAGTCTCTCCACTAGATGTCACCAGACACCACAAAATCAGGTCCTTTTGAAAGGGAGAGTCCATTTAAGAAGCCTATCTGATTGGTCACAAACCGGGAGCGCTTTCAGTCCATCCCAAAGGCAATTACAACAGTGTGTTGGAGATATTGGAAGCAGAACATGTTGGCATTTGTTTTTGTAAAATGTGGATTATTCCATTGAGAGCATGACAGGCCCCACTAACTGTTGCACAGTCTCAGACAGAATGACGTCCTCCTAGGGGAGCTTTATTTATCTATTTTAGCACAGGAAGTATAGCACACTTCACTATCAGAAATCAGACTCTCCTAATCAGCACTGTGAAACCTTTGGATGTCAGTAAAATGGAGGACACATTTTTCCATACAGCTATTCAACACTTAAATCCCTTTCACAGCAGTTACAAAGCCCCAGTGAACATGGGTCAAGGTGATGTCCTGCTAGGGACAGAGAAACTACATTGTCTATGAGAGGGTAACATCTCTTGACATAATCTCATACTGAGATTAATGTGCGGTGGTGGAGAGTTGACCCCAAAATTATTGATTTCTCGACTCCTACAGTATAGAGTCCTAAGATTCGGGGGTGACTCCTGGTTAGTGACTGGGAATCAAAATGCAGTATAATTGACTATTTAACCTCAAATCTTCAATCTCTATGCAAATCCAAGAAAGAATTGCTTCCAGAGGCTCAATATCACAATAACAAGGCTTGTCACAAGCTTTCCTCATGCAATCAATGGTCAAGTCAATAGCTAGCAGCACTGTGGTCACTTGGCAGCCTCTTCCATCAAAGAGTTGTCTATGCTGGACTCCAATGGAAGGAAGACATTTTTAAGTCTTGCACCACTAGGATAACCAGCTATAGACATTCAGCCACTAGATGTCACACTAGAGCACCAGCATGTCTTGTATCCAATCAGGTGCATTCCACAAGAGGAAAATGGGAAGTACAGTAGGGAGGGGATACATGCACGCAACGTGTTAACAACAACATTCATTTTGGACCCGCAAAAGCAATCATTTTTGGGGTGGAAAAGCAATACTTTTATTCTGCACCGTTCCAAAAGCTCTGTGGGTGTATTATTATTATTATTATTATTATTATTATTATTATTATTATTATTATTATTATTATTATTATTATTATTATTATTATTATTATTATTATTATTATTATTATTATTATTATTATTATTATTATTATTATTATTATTATTATTATTATTATTATTATTATTATTATTATTATTATTGTTACAAAGGGTCAGATTAAACCGAATATATATATTTATTGCCTGAGATCCCATGTATAATATTTGTATATCGTTTGATATCCCTTGTATATTCTTTGTACATATACACGGAATATCCCTTTACCTGGTACAGGACAGACCATAATATTCGTTCTCCTATTGGAAGCGATCCCCTAGGCGCCACGGCCATACCCCCAATGTCTAGTTCAAAGTCACCGCTAAGACATGCCTGAACATGCCCGGTTTTGCGCAGTAATACGAGACAGAAATAAGGCTGGTACTAGATTATTCACCGTACGTATAAATACGGCGCAGGTGGATACAGCAGCACTTAGCCTAAAGTCAAGTTACCCTCAAACGAGTTAACCCAACAAGTTGAAACCTTCATCACGAGTCAACGACCAAGTGAAGTGAGCAACCTTGCGTCTAAATAGAGCACTTATAACCGCGTGCGAATAGGATAGTGAAAGTGTCAGAGCTTAGTGAAATAACGTCAAGTTCGACCTAGTTAAATGTGAAGTACCGTGCACAGGAGAATCTACACCGGTGAATGCAGAGCCTTTTCCGGCTGGATTATTGCTTTGGTACTGTGGCTGCTGGAGCAGAGAACCGTCTACCCCGCTGCTGTGTGGGATTTACCCGTGAGGAGCATCACTCGAGCCCGTCTCTAGGAGAGGCTGGCTGGCTTTCACCTATGCTGTCGCGCATACTTGGATTATAGCTGCTGCTTTCGTCTGCCGATCAAGGGAGTAATGTACCGCCTCCCGTAGCTGGAGCTTATTGATTCCCCGTTGATCCAGACTTTTGCATTCGAACATTCCTCCCCCCTGCTGGCTTACAACCGGAGGGAACCCCCTTAGTATCTCCAGCTGACCTACTAGTGTACCATATATAATTCTTATGCTACGGGTGGTATTAATTATCCCCTGCGTAATATGCTCATGGACTTACGCTCTTGACCTATTCATGCACATTCTTCGCCTTACAAGCGCAACTCTCAATCTTGATAAATAATGTAAGATAATCTTGGTGCTCTTCTAATAAATATTATTATAAACAGTACTTTCTTGTTAAGCCGTGTTATTGTGGGGGTGTTCATCACATATACCTGTGTACTGTATGGCCAGTAGTAATGTACATAACGCAGTAGTGGTTTAATGATACCATACTTATTCAATACAGTCAGGGAATTGTACCCCTCAGTTACAATTGGTCCTTCGAGCCGGAGGGTAATTAGCATAATATTAATATAATATTAATATTGACATGGCCAGCGGTGAACACTCCACAAACGGCTCTCCTAAGCTAGAACGCCCGACGCGCAGACGGCAGCCACCTTCTTACCTAGAGGACTACGCTGCCAGTCTACTACCTAGCTTTATACAGACGTTAAAGGCGGATAAAATAAGTAAAGCGGATAGCCAAAGTATGTCAAACCCTACCGACCAGGCGACCCTGCCAGTAGAGACCCTAGTGGGTTCTAACGTAACTGACCAAGCTCACGGGGGGGACCAGGAGGGACATGACATGACTTTACCCCCCGACAACGCCAACGGGACAGTCCCCGGAGAGCTCCAGGATAAAGAAAGCGCTCCAGGGACGGAACCCGACCCACTACCAGAAGAGACGCACACCCAGGAGATGGACCTCCTCGGAGCGCGACAGGAGAACGGATCTCCAACGAGCACTGCCAGAAGCCGATCACCTCCGCCTGTGTCTTCCCCCAGCGAAGCGGACAAGATGCTGGCGCAGGCATTCATCGCCACCCTGGCAGCCTCCACCGAACGCGATCGACTTCAAGCGCAACAGATGAGCGAGCGCGAACAAGCTGCAGACCAACGAGAGCGCCTTCACGCGCAACTCCAAGCGCAAGCCCTCAGTGAACGCGAACATTCTGCAACCGAGCGAGAGCGTTTCCAGGCACAACAAAGGAGTGAAGACGACCGCATAAGACTGGAGACCAGACGCCTTCAGACGGAAGAGAACATTGAAAGAAGCCGCGCCGATGCACAGTGCGCCGCCGCCAATGCACAGCGCGACGCCGCCCATGCCAGCGCCAATGCACAGCGCGACGCCGCCAATGCCCAGCGCGAAGCAGTGCGCGACGCCGCCCATGCCCAGCGCGAGGCAGAGCGCGACCGGCTGCAGGCGCAGATGATAGAAAAATTTATTGCCATGGCGACACCCCCTCTCTCCGCACGGAGCTCCCGGAGATCATCACGACAAGGGTCTAGGGCACATTCCCCTACCCGACCAAGCGACCCGGGACCCCACCAACAGGAGGATCCTGTCCACGTCTCCGAACCCCCTCCCCGGCCGGTCCATACGAGACCCAGCAACCGGGAAGAACCGGCCTACGTCGCCGAGAGACTGACTAGAAGACTCCAGGACTTAGCAGAGGAAGAGGAAGAGGAAGAGGAGGAATGTCAAGCCAACCAGCAGCAACGTACTCTGGACCAGGAGGCCCAGTACAGCCCCGACCAGCAGCAACGTACTCTGGACCAGGAGGCCCAGTACAGCCCACCGTCAGCACCGAGGAACAGCACCTGGGTACCCGACTCCTGGTACCCACCAAGTACCAGCCCACGACGACACGTACGGGGAGACTCGCCCAGGAGGCCTCTCCCCCAACGCTCACCGATGTGCCAGCCATCCATGGCATCGTACCTTGGCACACCGACGTTCCCGGACTTCACACATGAGAACAGAGCACAGTACACAGAGCTACGAATGTGCTTAGAGACAATGATGTCCGATGTCCCCGATGAGACGTACAAGTATGCTATCCTACTCAAGCACCTGAACAGTGCGCACAATATAGCGCTGGCATATTCCAACTCAAGTACCCCATACACCGCGGCTCTAGTAGCCCTCGACCAACGTTATGGACGCATATGGGACTACGTGATACAAGAGATAAGAGACCTCGACCGTCTCCCCCCAGCCAGAGACAACAGAGCACTAGATGACCTCTCTATCAAGGTACAGTCCCTGGTAGGGATGCTGGGGTCCCAAAAGGAAAAAGGGATATACGAACTGTACGCTAACTCTAATGTAGAAAGGATATTAGAGAAGCTCCCTCCCGACTGGACTACGACTGGACACGTTCGTATGGAGTGGACCAAGCCCAAGACCAGGACCTCGGGGATCAAATGATAACCGCCGGTCGGTGACCGTTATGCACCAAGCCGAATCAGTACCGCAGCACAAGAACCACAACACCCCCTCGACGAAAGAGGAGTGGAAGATTGAATGCCAGTACTGTGAAGGGGAACATCGGCTGTATCAATGCGACACTTTCGGGAAGCTGACCACGGACGAGGTGAGTCAGTGGATCAAAGACCACCGCCGCTGCTTCCGCTGCGCGCGCAGCCATATGGCAGCTGAGTGCCGCTTGAAGAAGAAGTGCAGCAGGTGCGGCGGTGCCCACTTGGAGGTCCTACATGACATCAACAGGCGTCCGCCAGGACAACAAAGTGGGCCCGTCGCGGTAATGTACCAGGCCGAGGCGGTGGCACCAGTACCGAAGATCCACCAGACCGCCCCCTGGTGTACCGACTGCTACAGCAGACACTGGGAGTCACGGTGCTACTCGGACGACCGCGAGTCGGCACCACTCCAGAAGATCCAAGGCAACCGACCAACAGGAGTGCTCCACATTGACCAGCATAGCGGGACCCCCCGAGTGCTCATCAAAGTGGTCAGAGTGCTCCTGAGCTACGAGGACAAGGTCCTGGACACTTACGCCGTCCTGGACGATGGGTCTGAAAAGACTCTCCTCCTCGCTTCCGCCGCAGCCCAGTTGGGCCTGCGGGGTGCCAAAGGTACCATGACAATACGCACCATCAGAAGAGACCAGAAGACCATAAAGGGTGAAAAGGTCTCCTTCAAGATAGCAGCGGTGGACCAGCCCGAGAAGCAGTATAGTATTACCAACGTCTTCACCAGCCACGACATAGGCCTATCACAGTACACCTACCCCATCCCACAGCTGATGGCGAAGTATGTGCACCTACGTCAACTACCTATACCGCTTATCGACGGCGCCACACCGACCCTGCTCATCGGCTCCGACCACGCGGACCTCATTCTCCCAATTGAGGCGGCCCACATCGGACCCAAAGGATGCCCAGTCGCGGTTCAGACCCGACTGGGGTGGACGCTCCAGGGCCCCCTCTACGGACTTGACAGTCAACCCACGTCTACACGCTGCCTACACACAAAGGCGAGCGACACCGGCCACTCCCTCGTACAGCCCGTTGAGAGGCTATTGACATTAAGCGAGAGGCCTGTGAGAGAACCGGGGGCACAAGAGGGAGTTCGGAACTCCACCCCCTCAGCTGCGCTCCAGACGTAGCTGACCTCGAACCCAGCACCCCAAGCGACTCCTTGATGGGGCGGCCGGAACCGGCCCCTCCTCAGACGGGGTACAGAGCAAACAAGAGAAACAGACGGAGGAGGTGGAGGCGCAGCCAAGCACAGATCAAAGCAGTCTCAGGCCCGCTTCCTCCTAACCCCCCTACCATCCCTTCCAGCCCGTCAGAAGCGGGTCAAGGACGGGGACAACTTAAAAGTGGACACAGTCGTCGTGATCATAGACCAGTCACTACCCCGAGCTGCGTGGCCGGCCGGCCGCGTAAGCAAAGTGATCACTGGTGCCGACGGAAAGGTCAGAGCTACAGAAGTGCTCGTCCAGGGGCGGACATACACCCGACCCGTGGCGAGGCTGATAGAGTTGCCAAGGCTCCCCGACTCTCCTAATGACGACCATGACCCACTGACTTTGTGAATTGCCCTACTCCTCACAACGGACATTGAGTAGTGGACAAGGCGGTTAATCTGTCTCTGCTTATCTAATTAGGTGCGGACTAATTAGGAGGCGGCTGTTACAAAGGGTCAGATTAAACCGAATATATATATTTATTGCCTGAGATCCCATGTATAATATTTGTATATCGTTTGATATCCCTTGTATATTCTTTGTACATATACACGGAATATCCCTTTACCTGGTACAGGACAGACCATAATATTCGTTCTCCTATTGGAAGCGATCCCCTAGGCGCCACGGCCATACCCCAAATGTCTAGTTCAAAGTCACCGCTAAGACATGCCTGAACATGCCCGGTTTTGCGCAGTAATACGAGACAGAAATAAGGCTGGTACTAGATTATTCACCGTACGTATAAATACGGCGCAGGTGGATACAGCAGCACTTAGCCTAAAGTCAAGTTACCCTCAAACGAGTTAACCCAACAAGTTGAAACCTTCATCACGAGTCAACGACCAAGTGAAGTGAGCAACCTTGCGTCTAAATAGAGCACTTATAACCGCGTGCGAATAGGATAGTGAAAGTGTCAGAGCTTAGTGAAATAACGTTCGACCTAGTTAAATGTGAAGTACCGTGCACAGGAGAATCTACACCGGTGAATGCAGAGCCTTTTCCGGCTGGATTATTGCTTTGGTACTGTGGCTGCTGGAGCAGAGAACCGTCTACCCCGCTGCTGTGTGGGATTTACCCGTGAGGAGCATCACTCGAGCCCGTCTCTAGGAGAGGCTGGCTGGCTTTCACCTATGCTGTCGCGCATACTTGGATTATAGCTGCTGCTTTCGTCTGCCGATCAAGGGAGTAATGTACCGCCTCCAGTAGCTGGAGCTTATTGATTCCCCGTTGATCCAGACTTTTGCATTCGAACATTCCTCCCCCCTGCTGGCTTACAACCGGAGGGAACCCCCTTAGTATCTCCAGCTGACCTACTAGTGTACCATATATAATTCTTATGCTACGGGTGGTATTAATTATCCCCTGCGTAATATGCTCATGGACTTACGCTCTTGACCTATTCATGCACATTCTTCGCCTTACAAGCGCAACTCTCAATCTTGATAAATAATGTAAGATAATCTTGGTGCTCTTCTAATAAATATTATTATAAACAGTACTTTCTTGTTAAGCCGTGTTATTGTGGGGGTGTTCATCACATATACCTGTGTACTGTATGGCCAGTAGTAATGTACATAACGCAGTAGTGGTTTAATGATACCATACTTATTCAATACAGTCAGGGAATTGTACCCCTCAGTTACAATTATTATTATTATTATTATTAGTATTATTATTATTATTATTATTATTATTATTATTATTATTATTATTATTATTATTATTATTATTATTATTATTATTATTATTATAAATGTTTTCATGATTATTCGACATATACAAGTTATCTATAGCACCTTTAAAGGGTAAGTTAAGAATATTGGACCTCTAATTGTTATGTCCTACTTATTGATGATGTTGACGAAGACGAAGAGTCCTCCCTCAGTACAATCCATGCTGGCTTTATACTGGATACCCGCTCCTCCAGTTTGACACAAAACTACTGTAAAGTATTGGGGCCACTGTAAAAAAGCATTGTCAAAAGTGCTGGCCCCATTACTTTCCATTAGCTTTGTGGCAAACTAGCCAGAGCTGTAGGCATCCACTGTGAAGCACAGCATGGCTTGTGCTCAGAAAGGACGTAACAACCGGCAACATCGTTGATGATTAGGAAATAGGGCTAGGGGTCCAAGATTCTGAACATTTAAAAGAATACGCCAACATTTTGGGAAATTCACTTAACGTCTTCTCCAGAGAGAGACAATAAGATAGATACCAGTTTCCTCTCTGTGCGTTTAGTAGAAAGCTATCTGGCTGCACGTTAGCCTAGCTTAGCACAATGAATGGAAGCGTACAGTGACGGTTAGCCTAGGCATTGTCCAACTAACACCTCTCCCGAAGGCTACCTGTCACTGTCCGCTTCCATTCATTGTGCTAAGCTAGGCTAACACGCATCCAGATAGCTTTCTACTGAACACACACAGAGAGGAAACTGGTATCTATATCTTCTTCTCTCTGGAGAAGACGGTAAGCTAATTTCCCAAAATGTTGGCGTGTTCCTTTAACACTAGAGTTGTACACGTTAAATGTACAATAAACTGAAAGGTTTAGGATTAGAAAACAAATTTTTTGTGTTTTGCAAATTAACTTGCAGTTGCATGATATAGGCCTATGGAGAACAATTGTAACACCACCTATTTTATATCAGATATCATAGCTCCAATTCCACTTAGTTGTATCACTGTTATGTACAGATTTAGTTAAATATGCTAATTCTGTCACAGGTTTGAAATACAAAAAAAGGTAAATAAATGTATAAATACCTCACTAAATAAGTGTACACAAGGACTGCTGTTCCCTGGAGACTTTTAGCACAGTAATAATGTCCACAGGGTTCTCAAACAGAGGTCCCTCTGCAACACACCGTCAAACAGACAGACATCTTAGGATGGTAATTGGCACATTTGCTTTATTTTGAAAACAGACATTGAAACCATTTTAATTTTTTCATATTTTTTCTCACAAGTTTTAACTCCTTGGTAAGATTGAAACTGGACATTGCACTCACTGGAACATAGGAAAAAAGTATTTTTTAGTTTGCTTGTTTGTTTGATTTTCTTATCTTCTTTTTTTTCCCTTCTTCTTCTTAACATCAGTGCAAGAGTAGTTTTTCCCAAATTCATATCAAACTGTCATAACAACACCAAAGACATCAAAAAGAAGCCGCCACACCTCTTAACTTTTGTGACTGCGATAAAGTTCCTCTCAGAGGGAGAGTTCCCATCATGCATTTTGGTGCGATGGTTCATGCTACTGTTGGTTTAGCAGGGAAAAGGTCATCGCCTAAAAGGCCGGTAACACCGTCATTAAGCGTTGATTTCCATATTGACTGATCACATCGTTAAAAATGGCCACAGGTCCTTATAGACACTTTGTATGTGTGACTAAAGTGAGAAGGTTTCTAAAAGGGGGTGTAAACCGCAGCTTGAACTACTCAAGCCGAATTGGAGAGAGGAATATTTTTTTGTCATTTTTATATGTTCTATTTGGGACAAAGCGCCAACTGGAAATATCACACATATCACATACTGTATGCATACATTAGATTTATTATTTTTATGTTTTCAATACACCTCCCTATTGGATACATTATTCAATTCACCTGGAAAGCAAAGTAGTTGGAGAGAGAAAGAAATGGAGTTGCATTTCAGAATTGACTTTGTGTGTGTGTGTGTGTGTGTGTGTGTGTGTGTGTGTGTGTGTGTGTGTGCGTGCGTTGCGTTTGCATGATGTACAGATCGGGTGTGAATGTGGTTAGAGAAAGTGCATTGCAATGTGAATAATGTACAGTACAATTGCAAATACATTTTTAAAATGTGTGCATTTCCAGTTGGGTTGGATTCATTCAACCACAGTTTCACTCACAGTAAATAGCAAAAATGCACCAAATCATATCATCATCATCATCATCATCATCATCATCATCATCATCATCATCATCATCATCATCATCATCATCATCATCATCATCATCAACATAATCATCATCACCACCAACATCATCATCATCCCCACTTTCCTCATAGCATTAGCTATCGAGCCAAAAGAAATTCACGCTGGAAACTCCCCCCGACACGAGAAAATCATTGCCACACAAAAAATGACAAACAAATAGAAACGGACTGCCCTCACATTGGGAAGGTCGAAGAGCGACCTTTTTTAGATTTTTTTTTTTTGTGTTATTTCGTCATCATATGGTTAATTCTTCTTTCTCTATGTTAAACTTTCTCTTAGTCATCCTTGGTCTCTTCAGCCTCCGCCGCTGCCTCCGCAGGGACCGGCGCCTCCTTTGCTTTAGACTCCTCTGCAGTATCTGGGTGGAGGAACACAGGGAGTAGGGCGGAGAAGAAGAAGATGAAGAAGGAGGAGGGGGAGGGGAAGAAGAGGAGCATGAGAGAGATAGTTGAAGAAGGAAAGCGGGGAAGAGAGGGAGGGAAGTGTGATGGAGAGAAGGGAAAAGGAGGATAATTAGAAAGATAAAGAGGGAGGGAAGACGAGGAAGGTAAATTGAACCGTAGAGGCTTTTGTTCGCGTCATATCATTTTAGTAAAAACCAACATGTATGAGTTAGGGGGCACAGCGTGCATCCCTGACGTCTCCCACTCACTATGTAAATAATAGAGGAATAGAGAACTCCTAATGGGCCCACAGTATGTGTGACTTAAAAGGCATCTTTACTGATGGTGCATTGCTAACAGCAGCAGCATCTTTGACTGCCATATCGGTTGCGATACCAAGGGCCAATTTTGTACTAATATTGATTTTTACCTGGATGAGGTGGATATTAAATCTTAAATTGCTTGTGGTCTTTGACCCGTCGCAAGATGGAAGTTACTCCTCCCAAAGATTCAGGTTTAAAATGCCTGGGTTTACTGCTGAGGAGAGGTGAGTAAACTGTTACCCCACCAGGCTGATAGGTGAGTAAACTGTTACCCCACCAGGCTGATAGGTGAGTAAACTGTTACCCCACCAGGCTGATAGGTGAGTAAACTGTTACCCCACCAGGCTGATAGGTGAGTAAACTGTTACCCCACCAGGCTGATAGGTGAGTAAACTGTTACCCCGCCAGGCTGATAGGTGAGTAAACTGTTACCCCACCAGGCTGATAGGTGAGTAAACTGTTACCCCGCCAGGCTGATAGGTGAGTAAACTGTTACCCCACCAGGCTGATAGGTGGGTAAACTGTTACCCCACCAGGCTGATAGGTGAGTAAACTGTTACCCTACCAGGCTGATAGGTGAGTAAACTGTTACCCCACCAGGCTGATAGTTGGGTAAACTGTTACCCCACCAGGCTGATAGTTGGGTAAACTGTTACCCTACCAGGCTGATAGGTGGGTAAACTGTTACCCCACCAGGCTGATAGGTGGATAAACTGTTACCCCACCAGGCTGATAGGTGGGTAAACTGTTACCCCACCAGGCTGATAGTTGGGTATATACTAAATGTGTGAAGATATGAATTGACGGTTTCAGTCCAATTGCGTTGCTATGGAACAGCTGAGACCCACCCATGTTTATTTCCTGTTGCTGTGTTTGCTAATATATATATAGCTGACAGGAAATCAGATGTAGTCCATTGAGAATGTTTCTGTTAGTTTCTGTCATCAGGTTGAAGCAGTCTATACCTGTGTCTACCCTTGACAGGGTCAGTGTTCATACTGGACGTTGTCAAAATACAGTAGACTCGTCTTTTGCTTTGTACAACAAAATGAAAACTTAAAATGTTGAAAATACAAGGCAAACTAGAGTGAACAGAACATGTCGCCCACCTTGACTGATACTGAAGAGTGGCGTTTATAAATCACAAGTGTTCATGAACTCATTCTGCGCCAAACCCGAGATAGTTCGGGTTTCGAATCCAAGTGTTGAGCGCCAAACTCGAGATAGTTCGGGTTTAGATCCTTTTAAATTGTTTTCGATTTTCCCATTCTAAACACTTGCACGGACCTGCCTGTGTCTCCCTGGCACTGCTGCCTACGTTAAAATTGCAATGACGATCGAATCCCGACAGGTGGCAGTATCGCCTACCTTTTGAACTGGGTCTCTCAGTTGTGTATCAGTGCATCGGGCTGCAAGAATCCCCTCCCCCTCAACGTGAGCAGCACACAGCCATCTGTCGCCGATTTGCTCGCCTGAAACCTATTGTTTTCCGTATTCTAGCCAGACCCAATGCACACCGGTAATGGCGATCGCGATGGAACTACTGGGATTATTCATTTTGGAGTACCTTCTGACAAAGGTAAGGTCTATTTTAGGTATATTTTACCGAACCTAAAACATGCTTTTGTATTGATCACAGTGTCGTATTTTACCGAACCTAAAACATGCTTTTGGTAACGATCGCAGCTTCGTAAAACGACCCCCCCCCCCCTTGATGACTTTGTGTGGAAACATCTATATGGTATATACCTTTGATTTGGAAATAATATAGGTTTCAGGTGAGCAACCAGAAAATTGTGCATATGCATATAACACGGCATATCTCACGATCTAGAAAACGAGACTGGATTATTTTGAAACGGGACGATGTTTAGCGTGGAATAGCGCACAAACAAAAGTATGTAGAAATTAACTGGTTTGTCCCTGTTGGAGTATAAATAATGCCTGTCAAATGAGCCATACTATTGTCTCCATAGCTATAATATAGAATATACGATGGGTCAAACATCGTGAAAATGGTCAATAACGCTGGCGCCAGGGAGTAAAGATGGGAAAACAGTCAATGTGGCAGTCAATGAGTTAATGGGTGTGATTTGTTAAGGGTCTTTATAAGTTTAATGTCTTCTTCTACGATGTGACAGTGCATAGGCATAATGAGGTCCTGGTTATAGATCTCTTCATGTCATGGTGTCTAAAGGAAGCCGCATTCACATGCGTTCAAGGTGATGGTGATGTCATATCATGATGATCTCATGCTCTTTTAATAGAAAGAGTAGACATGAACAAATGACATCATTGCATCCCACAGTCTACTTTCCACTGGGACATGAGGATACTGGTGTACGTGTGTGTGTGTGTGTGTGCGTGTGCGTGTGCGTGTGTGTGTGTGTGTGCGTGCGTGCATGCGTGCGTGCGTGCGTGCATGCGTGTGTGTGTGTGTGTGTGTGTGTGTGTGTGTGTGTGTGTGTGTGTGTGTGTGTGTGTGTGTGTGTGTGTGTGTGTGTGTGTGACTCATGGCAGAATGAGTCATAGCAAGGCTAAGCAGTTGTCAGCCTCCAGGTAAGAGAGCTGCAGTAACATTGTGTTTAGCCATGCATCCACACACACAGTGGCATCATGTTGACTGGACCCTGGTTGCTGAATACAATTACACCCCTTTCTGTCTCAGCAGCACCCCTACACTTCAATTGGTTTTGCCAACTAAAATCCTCTCTAACAATAATATCAGTTTAACTGGGAAGGACTTGACACAAAATTATTTCCACTCAGAGTATTTTATTAATTTATTTTAGTATTATTATTATTATTATTATTATTATTATTATTATTATTATTATTATTATTATTATTATTATTATTATTATTATTATTATTATTATTATTATTATTATTATTATTATTATTATTATTATTATTATTATTATTATTATTATTATTATTATTATTATTATTATTATTAATATTAATATTATTATTATGTAAGAGAATGTCTTACCATGGCACATAATTTTAACACATTATGCCAGAAACCATCTTTTGAAAGTATAGGCCTATCTATAGAAACCACCATTTGAGAGTAGGTCTATCTAGTAGAAAACCATCTTTTGAGAGTAGGTCTATCTAGTAGAAACCATCTTTTGAGAGTAGGTCTATCTAGTAGAAACCATCTTTTGAGAGTAGGTCTATCTAGTAGAAACCATCTTTTGAGAGTAGGTATACAGAATAGAATATAATAGAATAGAATATAATAGAATAGAATAGAATAGAATAGAATAGAATAGAATAGAATAGAATAGAATAGAATAGAATAGAATACAAATACTTTAATCATCACAAGGGAAATTTGGCACTACAAATCACTCACAGTAAACATTTAGGTAGACAAAACAATTAGTCACGAATAAGAATAAAAAAATAAGCCTTAGAATAAAGAATAAAATAAGCCTAAGAATAAAATAATAATAATCAAATACGGTCCGGGATAGGGTCCGGGATTTACATATCTAGTAGAAACCATCTTTTGAGAGTAGGTCTATCTAGTAGAAACCACCATTTGAGAGGTGGCCTATATGTCACGTATTTCCAATGATGCTTACTGGAAAATGATGAGTCAGTTTGTCTGTAACCTAAAGTAATGATGTGATTCAATATGACATTGATGTCATATTGTAACATGATGACTGGTAGAGTATGACAAACCTATTGCTGGGATTTGTTCAACAGAAGTCCGTCACACAGGCTTTCCCAGTAGGGTGTCTAGATTGTGACCAGCCAAGCTCATCAATTATTCATTGAAATCTGTTTTTGTATGTAGCTCTGTTGCTCTAATCCCACAGTGATAATCCTAGAAGTCCATCCTACCGTACATTACTGCTATAACGCAAGGTTATCCTATAACCCTAGTTATATGCATACTGGCTGAGCGTCTCGCTCTGCCTACTGAGATATATCATTATCTCCAGCACCTCGTGTGCTCTGGGAAACAAAACAAATGCACCCACTTGCACGTGACCATGCGACCCCTATGCGTGCCCCTATATTACGCCGGATGTGGTCACGCCTCACCCTTCCAAGTTCGAATTCCATACGCGGAAAACATCCAAGGGACCTCAGGGCGCTGAAGAGCGAGATCACTAGGGTTATAGGATAACCTTACGTTATATATCATCTGGCTTCGCGTCTCGCTCTGCCTGCTGAGATAAAGGGCAGAGCGGACGCGTGGCCACGTCAAATGCACCCCCTGAGGGCCCGTAAGCCCCAGCCAGGGAGGAGGGGAGTCCCGTCCACCCGCCCATCCTAACGAAGGGGGGGAGGCAGTCAACTCCAACCAAAGTGCGAAAAAAGGGGAACCAGGCACCCCCGAACACACAGCGCAAGCGGGACCACGTGTGATACAGCACCCCGCGGTCCACACCCACACACTCCTGCTAGCCCACCTGATGGTGGGATGCAGGAGAGGTCCCGGACCTCAGGACCGCCTGGGAGACAGAACCCCCAGTCATGTCCATGAGGTAAAACCTAACGAAAGGACTCGGGGAGGACCAGGAGGCCGCAGCACAGATGTCCTCCACCGAGCCCCCCCCCCAACAGGGCAGCAGAGGCCGCCACACCACGAGTGGAGTGCGTCCTGACGCCCCCGGGGGGAACCTGTCCAGCCAACATGAAGCAAAGGGCAATGCCCTCGCACAACCAATGTGACAGGCGCTGCTTGGACAGCGCCTCACCCGTGCGAGGGCCACCGTAACAAACAAACAGTTGATCAGAAGCCCTGAGATCCTGTGTCCGACTGGTTTACCCCCAGTGCACGGACAGGACACGACAGGTGAAGGCTCGACTCCAACCCACTAGCGTGAGGAGGAGGATGAAACGCCTGAATCACAATATCCCTGGAGCGAAAAGAGCTCCGGATATTCCTTGGCATGAAGACCGGATTAGGCCTCAGAGTCGCACCGCTATCGGCCCGAATAGACAGGCACTCAGGCCGCACCGAGAGAGCACACAGCTCACCCACGCGCTTAGCGGAGGTGATGGCCAAAAGGAACAGGGTCTTAAAAGACAGCCGATCCAATGGCGCCTGCTCAAGAGGCTCAAACGGGGCCTCCGACAACCGGCCCAGGACCAGTTGGAGGTCCCAACTCGGAGACAGAGAACGTTCCACAGGCTTGAGACGCCGAGTGCCAAGCAGGAAACGTTTCATGAGAGGGTGGCTGAACAGCGCACCGCCCTCAAAGCCCACGTGACAAGAGGATATAGCCGCGACGTACACCCTCACTGTCGAGGCCGACAGCCTATTCAGGATAGACTGGAGGAAGGAAAGAACCGAGTCCAGGGGGCAAGACACTGGGTCCAGGCCCCCAACCTCACACCACTCCTGAAACATACGCCACTTCCCAGCGTAAACCGCGGTAGTGGACGGAGCGTTCATGTTCCGGATGGTGTTAACCACAGTAGTGTTAAGACACATCCCCTCCAGATTCACCCTTTCAGCAGCCAAACCATCAATGGCTGCCCCAGAACAGGACACAGAAACAGCGTCCCATGTGCCTGAGAGAGGGCCCGCGGTGACCACGGAACAGGCCACGGCGGGGCCACCAAGAGCTGAATCAGGACCGGGAACCACACAGCCGTGCCCCGGTCCGGTGCGATCAGGACCAAAGTCCTGCGCTCCCGACGTACCCGCTCCAACAGCTGAGCTACCAGGTGTATGGGGGGGAACGCGTACAGAATCCCGGGCGGCCATGGATACATCGAGAAGGCATCCACCCCCAGAGAGGGGTTGTCCTTCCGACTGACCGAGAACCACAAGGGGCACTCGTGGGACTGTCTGCTCGCAAACAGGTCCACCATGGCCTTCCCGAATCGGTCCCAGACCTGTCTGACTATGTCTGGACGTAGGCCCCACTCGTCGGGGTGAGGACCGCACCGCGATATCACATCTGCACCCACATTCTCCCTGCCGGAGATGTGGAGAGCCCTCAGGCTGCGCAGATTGAGAGACGCTCATAGCCAGAGCTCGACCGCCGCCCGGTACAGACGGGGGGAGCGTACTCCTCCCTGTCTGTTGATATACGATGCTGACATCGTGTTGTCCGTCCTGATCAAAACATGCTTGCCGACCACAAGGTGGCCGAGTCGTTTGAGGACCAGAAGGACTGCCTTCAATTCCAACACATTGAAATGTAGTGCAGACCGGGCAGCATGGTCCTGCCAGCTGCCCCCTACTGCATTGGCCCGACACGTCCCCCCCCCATCCCGTGAGGGAGGCGTCAGTGAAGACCGTGACGTGTGACAGCCTGCTGCCCATGGGGACCCCGCTGGTGAGGGCCCCAGGCCCCCCCCAGAGAGCGAGGTCCCCCAGTACTGACATGGGAACCTTCAGCAGCTTTCACTTGACTCTCACAGGGACTATTTTCACACTGAAAAACCTACCTCTGTATCCTCCTCATGAAGAGGAGGCCAAGAGGGACCACAGCTTGAGCAGATGCCATAATACGCGCAGGCGTATCACGGTCAGCACCGTAACCGTCCTGCCAGGACGGAACGTCCAGAGCGCGCCGAGAATATCTTCTTGCCACTGCTCTGAGAGGGATGCCCATATAGACCTTGAGCTTAGAAATAAGCCCAAGTACTCCACCCGTTGACTGGGAAGAGGAGTACTCTACTTCCAGTCTACAGCAAAACCCAGGCTGGTGAGGAATTCCACAACCTGTCTGGCATGAGACCTGGCAATCTTCTCTGACCGGCCGAGGACCAGAACCTTCCATGGGACAGGTCCAGTATGGGTCTGACACCCCTCCATGATTTCTCGGGCACCAGAGAATATTGGGAGGAAACGCCGCTCATCGCTTCCTCCCATGGGACCACGACGACGGCCTGCTTCGCCGCCAGAGAACGAATCTCCTCGGCCAGGGCTGTCACTGCCGCGGACTCTGATAATAGAGTCTGTACCAAACCCAAAAACGGAGGGCGGGGGTGTGTAAACTGTAACACAAGCGCCGCCCTCAGTGTTCTCTCCATCCACACCACACCGACATATGGCTACTACTGCAGCCATATGTGGTAAAAATTCCAAAGCGCCCCCCGCCGCCAACTGCCGCTGGTCCGCTAGGAATTGTAGATAGGTGGCCCGGTCCCTCCCGCTGTGCGTCATCAACCCTGGTCTCGCCAACCGCGCGAGCAGGGTGTCCCGCGGAGCCGGGATATCGCACCCTGACTCTACCAACGAGGCAATCTCACCCAAGGGGGGGACCCCGACAGAAGGGCCGGTCTGATACGGGGGGAGCGGCCATCACCCCTGGTGACATAGGCTCCCCCGCTGAGCTTGCTGAGGACAGCCTGCTCTGCAGCTGGACATGCATGGTGTGTGGTCCCACACTGCCCGATAGGGTGGGTCTCTACACACCGTAGCCCTGTGGTGATACCACCCAAATTACGCGTGCCTGACTGAGCACCGCAGGATCAGAAGTCCAGACGGGGGAGGCACTAACGTAATACCCGGCCTGGCGAGGGCGGGGCTGGGGGGAACCCACGCTGCGACCTCCTGGGCCTAGAGTTCCCACTTTGACAAAAAAAATTAGATACAGGGAACCCTGCTCCGTCGACAGATACAACACCAGGCTCACCAAACACAGACGCAGGACGTGTGGTGTGGGAGCCGCTTGACATCAGAGCCCTGAGTCCCATAGCGTAGCGGGGGGGAGTAACCGGAGAGCGTGCTAGACACAGCTAGATGGCAACGGTTTTTTAGGGCGTGCCCATCTAATATAGCCGATTCCTCTGGCCGCCGAGGCTGTCGGCCTTGTGATCACCTGTTTTCTTTATGTCCAGGGTATCTCAGGTGGGGGAAACATGGCCACTGGCCGGGGGCCTCACCGCAGCCACTGGCGAGGCTGTGCTCTCACCTCTGGCTGCGCGGTGTGGGGCGGCGTGGATCCCAGGTAAAATACCGCCTGCGCCTCCGTGGACAGACCATGGGGGAGCCCTGAGGAGGAGACCCCTCCCCTCCTCAAGGGGAGATTGCTCCAACCAAGATGCCTGTGAACAACCGTTGACATCCTAGCCCTCCCTGCGGTTATAGCATGCGGCTGGGTCAAAAACTGAATAACCTCAAAACCTTGCGCGATGGTTTTGACGTCGGCTGACCCTAAGGCCCCATTACCCGACACCATTTTTGACAGAAAAGCAGCCAATTGAGCAATGTTGTTAGTTGCTGCTAAATTATGTACCGCGGCGGTATAAGCTTCATCAGCCCACCAGCCACCTTTTAAAGTTTGACATAAAGACAGGACTCGTCTAAATGTCGTTGGCCAAGCCGTTAGGGACATGGTCAAAAGGAGACAGTTTGTTGGCCAAGCTGTTAGGGACATGGTCAAAAGGAGACAGTTTGTTGGCCAAGCCGTTAGGGACATGGTCAAAAGGAGACAGTTTGTTGGCCAAGCCGTTAGGGACATGGTCAAAAGGAGACAGTTCGTTGGCCAAGCCGTTAGGGACATGGTCAAAAGGAGACAGTTCGTTGGCCAAGCCGTTAGGGACATGGTCAAAAGGTGTCATTGTGGATTCGGGCCATTTCTGGGATATACCCACTGTCGGCCACCAACAGTATTTCAAATACTCTCAAGGGTGAAGCAATAGTTGTGTAAGCGTTCAGTAAAGAAAGGGACTTGTACATTGTAATTGTAATAACTATACTAAATTGTATTGGTACCAATTCTGGGGTATTCTTAATTTGTGATTATTAGGCCGTAATGCAATGTTTGTTTGTGAGAGAGTTCCTGAGTGTGGATCGTGACCAGTCTGAATCATTAATCATTCATTTAAATCAGAACACCTGTTATCCTCGGTCTGCTCCACACAGGGTAGCCATCCCAGCGAGGTGGTAACTATGACAACAGGGAGACAGAGCTGCCTAGGTGACCTAGTTTCCTGGTAGTTCTCCAGTCGGTGTGTGTGTGTGTGTGTGTGTGTGTGTGTGTGTGTGTGTGTGTGTGTGTGTGTGTGTGTGTGTGTGTGTGTGTGTGTGTGTGTGTGTGTGTGTGTGTGTGTGTGTGTGTGTGTGTGTGTGTGTGTGTGTGTGTGTGTGTGTGTGTGTGTGTGTGTGTGTGTGTGTGTGTGTGTGTGTGTGTGTGTGTGTGTGTGTGTGTGTGTGTGTGTGTGTGTGTGTGTGCGTGCGTGCGTGCGTGCGTGCGTGCGTGCGTGGACTGCGTGCGTGCGTGCGTGTATGTGTTCTTTCCCACAGAGCCTCAAACTGAGCATGCGCCATTAGCTACCTGTCTGACCCAGTCTTGGAGTCCTTGGACCAAAAATATATGGGGTCATGTTGAGCGTATGTTGCATCATTGTTATAATGTAATTTCATGGCCTTTAAGTTATTTTTCCTTTCCTATAATTGAATGTCACATGGAGGTTTGCCTCGGAATCTATTAGCTGTACCTTAAGGCCTACTCCACTGGAGAACATTATCAAACAATCTGACCTACTGTCATGTTATATAAATGTAATTATTTGATTAAAGGGGAACACATGCTATGGCCTAAGACAGTTCAATCAATATTTGGGAACATGAGCTACTCTCTCCCAAAGCCAGAAACCAGAGAAGTAAGAAACAAACTTGTGATGTATTATTGTTCTTATTATTATCATTCCCCTATGAGCTCTCAGTGTCATCTATAAAATATTTTCCAATTCATTGTCTATGGAGCAGCTTCAGACTTTATACCACACGTTTGAGTTTTAGCACTCGATTTGCGAGAGAGTTGCTCATTTTCACAAATATGTTGGAATACAGAGGAATAACATGTATTAATTCTTAAATTGGGAGCAGTTCCCCTTTAATGAAATGAGCACAAAGGTTAATATTTTGGTAACTTAACTTAACTGGTAACATAACTTCCATTATGTGCTTGTGGTATAGTTATAGATAATATTAACACTGAAACATGATTAATCGATAACATAAGTCATCTGGGCATCCTTGAGAAAGGAAATCCTTCATGGCTCCATGTTCCCTAAACTGCAGCGCTGTCTCATTTAACCCAGAGTTCCTGATGCTTCTACAAGCAATGAGGAAAAAACTCTCATATCTCCAGCCTCTATACTCGTTTAGCTCATGTAAATGGCCGAGCCCATCTGATCTGTGTCCATTTGATCCTCATCTGAAGGATGAGCTCCCATCGCATAGGCTTCAGATACACGGGTTCCTAATCTAATATTCAGCCTAGTTCTCTGTCCAGTGAGTGGTGGATTGCTGCCAGAGATCCTTAAATCCAAGAAACTCGACAATCCCGGGAGCCTCTGCCAAGCAGACTCCAGTAATAGCTCACCTATAGTCTTCTTTATTAGTTATTTACAGAAAGTAATCACTTCGTGAGCGTCTCTCCATTTGTATGTGTCTCTCTGAACTCAATGCACTCCAAAAGTGCACATGTACACTCTCATCTTTAAGATGGTGGTGAGGATGTTTTTGTTTTTTCCCCCTCCAGACCCATAAGAGTTGAACCACTTTACTGTCTGTCACAGATCTTTATTAGGCTTCCATTTATTAGGACTTTTGTAACTTTTATTGTCCGACAAACAAAAAATGGCCCAGGTGGTATCGTGGGAGCTATTCTACAGGATCCGGCTGTATTAAAGGCCTTTCTTTACAGTACGTCTCCATACCTTGTTTGTCTTGTGTTTGGTTGGGCTCCTCCTTCTCGGCTGTCGGGCTGACAGCAACAGGCACGTCGGCTTGTCTGGCCTCCTCCTCCTTCTCACCACTCTTCTCCTCCTTCTCCTCGGCCGTGGCTGTGGTGGGAGTCTTGGCCGCCACCGCTGGGGCCTCCACCTCTTTGGGCTTCTCCTCGGCTTTCTCCTCCGCCTTGGGCTCCTCTCTCTGGGGTTCAGAGGGCACGGCGGCGGCCACGGGGGAGGCTACCGGGGACGTGGCCACAGCGACAGGGGAGGTGGCGGTGGCTGCAGCGGCCGGGGAGTTAGTGGGCTTGTCCGCCACGGGGCTTTTCGCCTGGCTTGTCTCCTCCTCTTTCTTGTTCTCCTCTGCGGCCGCCTCCTCCTCCTTGGCGGGCGCCTCCTCCCCGTCCACTTTCTTCTGCTCCTCCTCTCCTCCCTCCGTCGCCTCCTCCGGTACAGCGGGGCTGTCTCCCTCCTTCTCCTCCTCCTCTCCGTCTTTCATCTTTTTCCGGGTTATGTGTCCACGGAAGCTCGCCTGTATTTTGGTGGCAGCCTTATGGGCCTTGTCCTCCGGTTTGTTGGTGCCATCCTGCTCAATCTTCTGGTCCGCCTCCTCATTCTTCTCCACCTGAAAACACAAGATGGAGGAGCTCGGTGAGGGAAGAGACAGCTTTGATGGAAGGACTTACAGTAACATACAATAACTTTAGGCAGTGGAGTAGCCCCACTGGAAATGAGCAAGGGCATATGGGAGGTTGATTGTTGGGCTCCCAACTTAATTCTAGCCTCAAAATCAGATAACAACACCACATGAACAACATTTAGTAGGATAGTGAGTTGGGAAAGGACAGGAAGCACTGGGGGAGGGATGTTAAAGGTGTACCAAGTCAGATCTTTGATCATTTGGAATGAAGGCTGTGTAGATTTACGTCTACACAGTCCTTATCGCTGGCAAGTGACGGACTCAACCATTAAGTTACGTGCTATTCCATGTAATTATATGTGGTTGAGTCTACATGGTCCTCATTCCAAATGATCGATATTACCTTTAAGTTAACAAACTATAGTTTACTTAAAGCCATTGCTGAAGAAAAGGTTAGAAGAAGATAAGGCTTAGGAGGATGTGTTTTTTGGGGGGATTGATTTGGGATTCAGCTGAAGCTTAGGACTGGATCAGGGATAGAGTTAGGAAGAAAAGACAAGATACAGGTGGGTATCAACATTGCAAGGTCGTTCAAGATTTTACCTTGGGCAAGTGGGTCCATAGCTGTCCATCAAATAGTGGGTTGTGCTATGAGTCATATAAATCAACTGAAAAGAAATCAAATTAAATCAAGGAATGAATGATGAGTGCTGAAACTGGCAAACAAAATTAACACATTCAAAATGAATAAGCAAATCAATGAAAGTAGAGCATTCTGTCGGCTACGTCTGATTGATCGAACACCTTCTTAATGTGCAGACACTTTAAAGGAATATGAGTAAGCACAAAATGGAGTACAAACACAAACTCTCAAAGCACATGCAGGTGGTGTAGCATCAAAGAGGGTGAGGTGAGATTGTTTGAAGTCAAACCGTAGAATCTGAAGGGCTGTGGAGTGGCTGCATCCTGCTGTGTGCCTTTGTGGGGAGCTGTTGATTGCTCTCACAAATGAATTAATGATGTACATTCCACCTCTATATGTGCTTTATTTCCCCTGTTTACTACCATGTGACGCAGGGACCAGTGGATGTGCATGTGGATCGATTGTATTCACCGCACAGTTGAACAGATTCAGTCTGAAATGCGGGACACCTCAAAGGACACCATTTTGTGGTGATTCAATATGAGGTTGTTATAGGGAGTTGTAGTCTGACGTCACTTTAGTTTCCCGTGCGGTCCCCCCGTATAGGGATCTGTCATTGGAAAATGTATTATCGGCTATTGTAATAATTCTGCCTCATGAACATTGGCAAGCTTTCCATTTTTGCACAAAATGAGTTCCCTTCTATCACTAAGATTATTGTTTAAGCATTTTTGGTTGAAATAAAGTTAGTTATAAGGTTTTTAATTTGTCGTTAAAAAAGAACTACACTTACCTGTCGTTCAGTGCTGTCGCCTAATACACGTCATGGCCATTGACAGTTGCACTGATACCAAGCTAACAAACGTTAACGTTAACTTTACCCATAGCTAACGTTACCTACAGTAGCTAAACTTACTAGACGTTAGCAATGTCTACTGTCATGTCCATAAGTTCCCTGGCAGCATACTTTGCTAAAGCCAGGAGTCTACTCTGTGGTGACGTCAGTCAGCAGCGCCAACGTGAAGTGTAAACGTTGTTATTTTGCTACTTGTACGATTATTGCGAATTTCTTCATGCTGAGCTATAGATTGTGGATGAATACACACAGAAAGCTACACCATGCCAATGTTCATGCTTCATTTGTTTTAAACGAGACAATTTAGAAATGGGTCCATTGGAAATACATGGCAATTTCAAGGAGGGTGGACCGCGCGGGAAACACCAATGACGTAGCCACTACACCTCCCTATTGCTAATAATGATGCTTTGGTAATAATGATTTGATTTAATGGTAAATCCAGATTGTCCTCGCTACATTCATTGCTATCCTGTATTTTCCTTTTTTGATCTACATGATGTCTCATTAAAACAATGACAAAAGAAATGCTTGAAATAAAAGACATGCTTGTAGAATAAGGAGATGTTCTCCCAACCACCCGAGGGGAACAGACTACGGCTCCACCTCCAGCCTCTACAGTCAACCAGTATGGCAGCTATCGCGTCTCCTCAGCATTCACTGCCATACCCCTCCCAACCATCAAAGGTTACCTTGACAACCAGAGTGCTAACTCATCACAGCGCTGTCTGCTGGTTGGTGCTATGAAAGACTATATGTCACCCTGATTGGCAGTGCACCTGACCCCTCAGGGGAACGAGCCAATAGGAACTCATAAATCAGACAGAGCAATCAGTGTGGCCGGGGCGGGGCCACCAAGGGGGGGGGGGGGGGGGGGGTTATGTGTGTGTTTGCGCCGGGTGTTAAGGGTTAGCATCTTGTTTAGGGTCACCACCGTGAGGGAGAGGAAATGGTTTCCGAGCTGTGAAATTGTCGAGGTAACGGCTATATCCATCAACGTCTAATTCCACCCCTCCTCCCCCCCAATTCTGGTTCCTTCTGTCTCCAATAATGCCATTATATGGGATACGAGGGTTGACTGGGCCAGTTCCTGTGGAGAAGGATAATGTGTATATGATATAGGAGGTGGAGGCCATAATACCAACACGTCTTCTTCAGGGTCAGTGTGTCACTCCAATATTAGTGTGGCAAGGGCCAAGGTGTGGCCTGTGTGGCTGCATGCTGGTGCCGTCCCAGGGGTGTTGAGGACAATTCCACTTCCTTGGCGGATCTTTCTATCCTATCTACCGCCCCCCTTTCAAAAGCATCTTCCGTTCCGCGTCGTATAGAAGAAGATCCGCCACAATTTGGCCTCGACAGCATAAAAAAATGTGTATTCCTGGAGGGTTGTCCATCTATACGGTGCATAATGTTTCACAGTTGGCCTGTTTACTGTTTACTTGGTAATGGAGTGAAAGGGAGTGCTGCGGCAAGTAGCGGGATGTAAGATTAGCCGGCGCTATTAGCATAGGGAGCCAACATAGAGAAAGACAGAGTACCTCTGGCACACCCTCTTCATGCTCTTAATAATATGCTGCCCCCTGGTGACTTATTGGGCTTTTATAATGCCTGATCTCATGGGTGCTTACAATTGCCAAATTTTGACCCGAGCACTTAACTCAAATAGAATTACTTACTGGCTGTAAGCAGTGAGTCACAGAGAAAGAGAGAGAGAGAGAGAGAGAGAGAGAGAGAGAGAGAGAGAGAGAGAGAGAGAGAGAGAGAGAGAGAGAGAGAGAGAGAGAGAGAGAGAGAGAGAGAGAGAGAGAGAGAGAGATGGATGACAAGGGTGTCTGGGAATATCGGGGTATGACATCATTATTAGCATAAGGGAATGAAGTGTAATGTCAATTACCGTCGAGAATTGTGCACGCTTAGTGTAAAGGTAACACAATACCAGGAGAGTGTCAAATGATCTCATATATGACCGCATGGGAAGGAAACAAAAGATCCTAATGATTTTACCGCAACTGAATCACCATCATTTGCATTATTGACATTTACCTGTCAGTCCTCTAAAAATGCTGAAGTCAGAATTATCTCGTCTTAGATATGCTTACCTATATATATTATAGTTTGTTAATCTAGAGGCAGTATATTGTACCGTGTACTGTAACAGATTTACAAGTATTCTCATGAAAAGCCCTTTATCCTTTTTTAAACACCAAATGATTACAAATCCTTTAGAAATTGATTACAGACGACACTGGATTGTTAATTGAACACTGGTCACGTGCACTGCTGCAGACAGTATTCCAGGCAATCTGTCGGTGTGGCACACATTTTCATTCATAAACGCGGCATCACCTCCCAAAACTGCAGCACATCACCAAGTGCACTCCCAGTAAGCGTTGTCATACCCCGAGTTCCTCTTTGTCATGAACCAATCCATACAGTACTATTTAATTGCATTCCATGAGATAACATATTCTCAAGTCACCTAATAGGCAGATGTCTCATTAGCATTAGCCTGCACTCTTTTCTTATTGTAAAGACGTCCTTTCTGGTTGCCATAGATACATATCTAAAAGCTGTTCTCTCCACTATCCAACCGGTTTATGAAATATAATACATCGTAGAGCTCAGAGGGAACAGCCTTTCTGTCTGACTGCAAAAGAGATAAATGTTAATTTATTATGTTGCCATTTATCATAATTATCCTACACAACATACATCCCTAATACACATTTATACACACATTACAGTTGAAACTGTTGCACTCCCGCACAGGGAGTCATCCAGTATCATATAGTATTGCACCAGATACTGATGACATCCTGGTTGTCTAGGTGACAAATAAGTTACCATCATTATCTAATATAATACATGTTCTAAATCTAAAGGAATAGTTAGCTTAATACACCACAGTGTTTCCCCAGAAAGCAGATGCTCCACCTGATATAGCCAGGTAATAAATGGTATCCGCTTGTTATAATAATAATAATAATAAAGGCTGTCTTATTATAACACTCTTGTCCACCAGCGCCAGTCTACCGTCTGTCTCTCTTGGTGTCTGTCCTTGGGTGGGCACCGACTGGCGTGAGAACCACACCCCAGAGCCAATGGATTTACCGACCGATCTATAACCACACACAAAAACACCATCCCCCACCACGACACACACACACACACACACACACACACACACACACACACACACACACACACACACACACACACACACACACACACACACACACACACACACACACACACACACACACACACACACACACACACACACACACACATCCCACACACACA